>NC_057806.1:235521447-235821447 GCF_018294505.1 Triticum aestivum | reverse complement strand
TACATGACCCTCACTTGGCTATGGGTTATTGTCCATTACATATTATATGCCCATCTTGCCATGTTCACTTTGCATGATATGCTCGTTACTATGCCCCTGTCATGCATTCATGACCCATGCTTTGCATTACACATGATGATTGATTCTCATACTTGTATGTGTATTTGCAAGCTTGGTGGAGATATTGCTTGTTATTGACATGTTTGCTTTGTACACCATGCCTATGATGATACTTTCATCTTGCTTTGTGTTCGTGCTTGCGATATGTCATGTGCATTGCCTATGACTATTATTTTCTCACATGACATGATTGCCATGATTTCCTCTAGTATGTTGCATCATTGCACTACTAGCTTGCATGACTTGATTCCTAAGATTGCTTGCCTTGTTGCATCACCGATGATTCACACTTGCTCATTTCATGCGGTGGATGACAACCATCTACATGCTTTGCACATGATTGTTGTTGCTTCTTGTCATATATCTCCATATGTTTCCTCTATCATGCTAGATGATTTGACATGTATTGAGTGAAACAATGCCCCTAGTCTTGATAATGAGTTTGCTCCCATAGCATTCTCACATATGATTGGAGATTTTGATAATTTTTTTGTGAACCATGCTTGTCTTGCCTCTTTGCACCATAGACCTAGTGCCATGAATATAGAAATTGTTGCATCATATTATTCATGAACTTGTGCTACTAATGGTTATGTGCAAGAGCGGAGAACCATCACGATGGATGATCTATTTATCTACAATGCGCATACATTCTTTGTTTTGTTGTCTGCATGTGTAGGTTACTTGGACTTCGTCTCGACTTCCACGTCACGTGAGTTGACAATCTGAGCTCTTGAGAGCGAGCCACCTTCTACCACGACGCTTCTACATCATACTTGCTTGTGCTTAGGCATTGTGAAGGACGCACAAGGACATGCTTTCAAGGTGATATCATTCTCTTTTGATAATCCCAAAACCATGAGCATGAATATTGTGGATCATACTACTTGTGTTGCTTGCACCTTGAGACTTGGATCACTTGATTACACACTTGTTAGAGATCTTGCTTCGACTTGCCATTTTCAGCATTGCATGCATGATGATATATATGCCTTGTGTTTTGCATCCAATTCTTGGATTACTTGCTCCTCTCACATGTTTGGTTGCAACAATGTCGTTTCTTCACATATGCCATGTCCCATTGATTGCTACATGCTTGCCTTGATTGCCTCACACATGATGAACAATTGCTCTTTCTATTGTGTTGACTGCCACACTATCTTCACTACACCCTATGCATGTTATGCTTGGATTGTCTTGCACTTGACCCATGTGTTTAGACACTTCATATATTTTGGTGTTGTGAATGATTCCTATGCCTACCATAGACCTTTCATTGAGCGCTTTGCCCATCTTTGCTATGAACTTGAGGTAGATGCTTCTTCTCTTGTCACTCATATTTGCATCACTACCTCACATTCACATGCTTGTCCCCATGATATCTTTGCTTGTGCTCAATTTATGTGCTTACATGCCATGTCACTATCCTTTGTCAAACCATATGCTTTGCATGATGACGACACTTGTTTGGTGAATCACCTCTTGAATGCTTGGTTTTGCACTAACGCTAACCACATTTATTTTCCAAGTGTTTGTTGTCCTTGCTCATTTTGAAGGAATCACTAGAAGATTCGACATTGGAGAGTGCCCATATCAAGCTTGAAGATGATGACTACTTGGTGAACTTCCACTTCTACACGGTGAAGCCAACTCTTTCCCATGGTGATTTGGTTTTGGATCCGAGGTCGGATCTTTCCCAAGGGAGGGGAGATGATGCGGAGCATCCTATGGACATCACCATATCAAGAGTCCGTTCGGCGAGTGACGCGTGTGACATCTACTTCACATACACAAAGGTGAATCATATCCTTTACACGTTCTCATTTGACCCCTTCGAGGATGGTATACTACTTGACACTTCTCCCATGTGCATGCATATGTATTGTCGGAAGGCTACAGACGACATGGAGAAGTGCAAGCGCCAAGGAACACCTACACCATCCACGAGGGAAGTGTGGAAGCGAAGATGCAAGAAGAAGAGCTTCCGAAGAAGCTCCAGCGAGCGGACGTCCAGACAACACCGGACGACCGGCCCCTCCCAGCGACAGGACGTTCGGCCCCCACCGGACAAACGACACATCTACACCCGAGCCAAATCAGCCGGACGACCGAAGAACAACGGACGTCCGACAAGTCCCAGCGCCCGGACGACCGACGCCGACCGGACGTCCGACGCCACCAGTCAGAGAAGAAACGTTGAAAGTCTGACGCCCTCCGGACGACCGGACCCCCGCGAGAGACCAGATGTCAGACCTCGACCGGACGTCCGACACTACCTGTGTGCAGCCAGGCCTTGTATCCCTCCCCCACTTACCCCTTCGTGGCTTAGACTATAAATAGACCACCTCCACCTCCTTTCTAGGGTTAGCGTTGTGATAGCTCATTTGAGAGATAGAGCTTCGCTCATCCATATCATATCTACTCCACGAGAGAGACCATGGCCCTCTACCTAGAAGATCCACCTTGGATTCAAGACCCCTCATGGGAAGATCCCCTTGCGGATTCAAGACCTCCTCTATGGAGAAGAACCGGCTACCCTTTGTATCGTCCCTTGTTGGATTTGGATCGTGTATCTCTTTCTGTTTCGAGGTTATATTACATGTGTGATTGTTCTTGTTGGTTTGAGTGATTCTCTCATGTTTCCCCTCATGTTTCCCATTGTGATTCCCCTCGTGTTCTTCGTGTTCTTTGCAGGATCTGCTCCTTTCATGAAAGATCGGCCATCTATTGTTCCACCCTACATCATCAATGCTATTAAGACATGGCCCCAACCAACCAACTTGCAACAAGTGCAAAGTTTTCTTGGCCTTGTGGGTTTCTATCGTCGCTTTGTGAAAGATTTTAGCACCATTGCTTCGCCTTTGCATGCTTTGCGCAAGAAGAATGTGCCTTTTGTTTGGGGACCATCCCAAGATACCGCTTTCAATGAGCTTAAGAATTTGCATACTCATGCTCCCGTGCTTGCATTACCCAACTTTGACAAGCCCTTTGAGATTCATTGCGATGCTAGTGGTAATGGTATAGGAGGTGTGTTAACGCAAGAGAAGCGCCCCATAGCTTACTTTAGTGAGAAACTTTCCGGAGCGCAACTCAATTACCCCATCTATGACAAAGAGCTATATGCCTTAGTCCGTGTTTTGCATGAATGGGAACACTATCTTCGCGCTCATGAATTTATCATTCATACTGATCATGAAACACTCAAGTACCTTAAGGGTCAAACCAAGTTGAACAAGCATCATGCTAAATGGAGTGAATTTATAGAGTCTTTTCCTTATGTCATCAAGTACATTAAAGTTAAGGAAAATATTGTGGCAGACGCTCTTTCCCGCATATGCATGCTTGTTACTCAACTTGAATTGGATGTCATTGGCTTTGAGCACATAAAAGACTTATATGAGCATGATCCCACTTTTGCTACTCCATATGCCAAGTGTTTGACGCATACCTCTTGGGAACGCTGTTACATCAAAGATGGATATCTTATGAGAGCTAACAAGCTTTGTATCCCCGATTCTTCTCTTCGTTTGTTGCTTTTGTAGGAATCTCGTGGAGGAGGATTAATGGGACATTTTGGACGTGACAAGATGTTCTCTACGCTCTCCAAGAACTACTATTGGCCCAAGATGTTTTGCGACGTCAACCGCTTCACCAACCGATGATCTTCATGTCGCAAAGCTAAGTCAAAAGCTCAATCCCATGGCCTTTACATGCCTCTCCCAATTCCATATCTACCATGGGAAGATATTAGCATGGATTTTGTACTTGGATTGCCTAGGACTAGAAATGGAAAGGATTCGGTATTTGTTATTGTGGAACGATTCTCTAAGATGGCACATTTGATTCCTTGCAACAAGATAGACGATGATTCACATGTTGCCAATCTCTTTTGTAGGGGAATATTGCGTCTACATGGAGTGCCAAAGACGATCGTCTCGAACCGTGACGTCGAGTTCCTAAGCTACTTTTGGAAGACCCTATGCGCCAAGCTCGGAATCAAGCTACTCTTTTCCATGGCGTATCATCCACAAATCGACGGCCAAACGGAGGTGACCAACCGCACACTCTTCTCTCTACTTCGTGTACTCATCAAGAAGAACATCACGGAGTGGGAGGAGTGTCTACCTATCGCCGAGTTCGCCTACAACCGAGCAAAACATTCAACAACTGGCAACTCCCCCTTCGAGGTCGTCTAGGGATTCAACACATTGTCACCATTGGACATTCTTCCTCTACCACTCCAAGAGCGCATCAATTTGGACATAAGTGCACGTGTGAATCATCTCAAGAAGGTGCATGAAGATATAAGGCATACCATCGAGCACCAAGTACAATGACTTGCGACCAAGCTCAACATCAACAAGAACCCTATGATATTCAACATTGGAGATCTTGTGTGGCTACACCTTCACAAGGACCGCTTTCCCCAAGAACGCAAGTCCAAACTTCGACCACGAGAGGATGGACCCTTCAAGGTGCTTGCACGCTACAACAACAACATATACAAGATCGACATTCCATGCGACAAGTACTCCGTGAGTGACATCTTCAACGCCAAAGATCTCTCTCCCTACCATGGTGATGAAGAACTTGATCCAAGGACGGATCTTCCCCAAGGGAGGGGAGATGATGCGGAGCATCCCAAGGTCATCCCCATGGACCTATCATCGTCTCACCAAGTGCCTAGTGGACCCATGACACCAGCACGTGCAAGAGCTCTCAAAACAGAGGTGACATCACTCCTCCCACAATTCCACTTCAATGCACATGAGACATGGCTACTACCTCAAACAGAGACATTGTGCATACTCAGGTATCAAGGAGTTAGCCATGGAGACGCTAAGGAGCAAGGAGAATACGAGGAGGAAGATGGATGTGAAGACGGAGAAGAAGAAGGGCTAAGTCAGCCGAAGCTCGGACGACCTGGACTGCCGTCCAGACGATCCGGCCCTAGCCTGGACGATCCGAACCATGGCCCGGACAATCCGGCTAACCCGCCAGAGAGCACCCGAAGCGTCACCCTGAAGCTGGATCATCCGTACCCAGTCCCGGATCATCCGGACATACCCGGATGTCCGGACTAGGACCCGGACATCGGGATCTCCCCAGCCCCCACGACACAGCCGGACGATCCGGACGCCGACCTGGATCATCCGGACCCCTGAAGCCAGGATCATCCGGACCAACACCCGGATCATCCGGACCAACACCCGGATCATCCGGAAAGTGCCTGCGTGCATGATGTTGGGGCGAGGCCCATGTACCCCTTCGCCCCCTTTGCCTATATAAACGACTCCTCCACCACTTCTCTAGGGTTAGCATTGGTTTAGCTCGTATTTAGAGATAGAGCATTGCTCATCCACATCGAATCTACTCCACGATAGAGACTGCGGCCCCTCTTTGGAGAAGATCCCTTTGGATTCAAGACCCCTCTAAGGGAAGATCCCCTTGTGGATTTAAGACCTCCTCACGGAGAAGACCGACAACCTTTGTATCGTCCTTAGTTGTCCGTGGATCGTGTGATCTCTTATGTACTCGAGGATCTAGCACGTGTGTGACTATTTCGTGTTGGTTTAGTGATTCTCTCGTGTTTTCCCTTGTGCTTCCCCTCGTTTTCCCCTCGTGTTCTTCATGTTCTTCGCGGGATCCGCTCCTTTCGCTAAAGATCGGCCGATTAGGGTTCTACCCTACATCATTGTGTGTGCGTGGTATATGTACACATCATCCATCATGATGCGCACGTGCTTGTGTTGGTGAGCACAAAATATCCAATGCTCTAATAAATGAGATGCGTGTATAGAAACATGTCATCCATCATGGTAGGTTTATTGTTATGTATAGCATAATGGAGACACAAATTGTGTAATGCATCATTAGAAATATGTAGAGCATTGTTATTCATGGAATGCATATGGTGCAAGCAATTATGAGAATCATGCAATGTATGGAGTGCATCAAAATCTCCTAATATATATGAGGAAACTATGGGGGTCTCCTCATGAGCATTAATGGAAACATCACATGGAGAATATTGAGAACATCCAAAACAAAGCATATTTGGTTCTTGTGATCATGGCATGGTATAGTGGATGAATTGCACAAATCATGTAAAGGAAGCATAGGAATATCATCACAAGAAAAACAAAAGCCAATGACCATCATCTCGTCATCTATGTCAGAAGTGCAAATGGGATTTATTTTAATGGGGCATGCATAGCTACTATGTTGAGATTGAAATGATGCAATATGGGAGATCTCACTCATAGCACATGACAAGTTCAATGGGTTGTCGAACATGTTGTGACCAAAAGAATTTTCACATGATATCCTATGGAGCATAGCATCACAACTAGGCAAATCAACATGCTCATCATCATATTCATCATAAATGGGTGGCATATCAAAGCATGTAAATACATAGTATGTGGTGAATCCATAAGGTGATCATCATCATGCAAGCAATCATTTCCAAGATAGTCCACTAGTGGGACAACAGAAGCACCATCACCTATGTTACCTTTGGAGCATCGCTCGTATGTTGTAGGTGAGGTTGCAACTTGATAGTACCATGTGGGGGTGCATCTTCTTCCACCATGGCCATCATTGTCGTTGGAGTTATGGACTCGTCGAGGGTAGGCATGTCGTCATGTAGGAGACCTAGCACCAAAGAATAAAACACACTTTGAGTAGAGGGTATGTCGCTAGAAATCATAGTGGCCTCACATGCCATCTCAACTACCTCACTCAGTAATTGTTGTGGCTCACTCACTCCCTCTTGGATGCTCTCACTCATATGGTTGGTGGAGTCACTCAAATGGCTCTAAACCTCACATATGATGTGTGGCATGCTCTCATGTATGGGGCTAGTGGTGGTCACACTCACCCTCTCATAGGAAATGCACTCAATGTCATATATGGTGGAGTCACTCATCTCACTCATGGGGTGGTGGCTCTCCTCACATGGCAATTGGGGCATCTCCTCATATGTGGGTGTCGGAGAGATGTTGGTGCAAATGTCTTCATGCTCAACTCCTATCGCCGCCTTGGTTGAAGGGATAGTCCCATGCTCAACCTTCTTGTCACCGTCTTGTTGTTGGAGGCTCTTATGATGTGGCACCTCGTAGCTCATCTCCATGACCGAAGGGTATTTCCCATGCTCGGCCATCTTTCTTGAGGGGCTACCGAAGATGGAAGTGTCGCCTCGCTTGTAGGTGGTTGCCTTATTGTTGAAGATGTCGATGTAGGCGAACTCATGGGAAGTAGGCGAAGATTCCGTACGTCCAAAGGCGAAGATGCCTTGATATCACTTGGCGAAGATGCCGAAGTGGTGGTGGTAGCCGTAGCTTTCTCTTGGTGGTGCTTGTCTCGCAGTCTTCTCTTGTGCTCATGATGTTTGGCCGTAAATTGATGTAGAGCTTGTTGGGACTTGTAGGTAGGTGCATCTCAAGCATCTCCATGTTGATGGTGTCGTTGTCCTACTTGAGCTCGATGGCGTTCCTTGTCCCGCACATGTTGCTTGGAGGTGACTTGCTCTTCATGACGATGTGGATCACGAACATGATTGATGTTGGGTAGAACCCTAATCGTCCGATCTTTCACAAAAGGAGCGGAATCCCGCGAAGAACACGAAGAACACAAAGGGGAAAACGGGAGAAACACAAGGGGAAACGAAGAGGAACACTCCAACCAACATGAATATGTCACACATGTGCTAGATCCTCGGATACATGGAACAATACATGGTTCATGATCAACTAGGGACGACACACGGTAACCGGTCTTCTCCATGAGGAGGTCTTGAATCCACGGGGGGATCTTCCCTTAGAAAAGGGGGCTTGAATCCAAAGGGATCTTCTCCGAAGAGGCCGCAGTCTCTCGCAAGGAGGAGATCTGATATGGATGAGCGTAGCTCTATCTCTCAAATGAGCTATCACAATGCTAACCCTAGCTAGAAGGAATAGGTGGAGTATTTATAGTCTTAGTGCAAAAGAGGGGGGAAGGGGTACATGGGCTGCGGCCCAACACGAATCAGCACGCAGGCGTCGGATGTCCGGGGGTCACCGGTCGTCCGGAGGCTCGCGAGGGTCCAGATGTCTGGTGTCTGTCGGACGTCCGTAATTTCGGCTCGGGTGCGGGGGCATCAGTCGTCCGGAGAGGGCCGGACATCTGGAGCCTGGAGGTCGTCGGACGTCCGGTCCAGGCCGGTTGTCCGGAGCCTGTAGCTTCTTCTTCATCACTTCTTCTCCTCCGTCTTCACGTCCATCTTCCTCTTCTTCTTCTCCTTACTCCTTAGCTTCTCCATGGTACCTGAGCATGCACAAAGTATCCGTATGAGGTAGTAGCCATGTCTCATGTGTATCAAAGTGGAAATGTGAGTGATGTCACCTCGGTTTCGAGAGCTCTTGCATGTGCTCGTGTCATGGCTCCAAGAGGTGTCGTAGGAGATGTAGTTGAGTCCATGGGGATGTCCTTGTGATGCTCCGCATCATCTCCCCTCCCTTGGGGAAGATCTGTCCTCGGATCAAATTCTTCATCACCATGGAAGGGAGAGAGATCTTTGACATTTAAGATGTCGCTCACGTTGTACTTATTGTGTGGGAGGGCGATCTTGTAAGCATTGTCGTTGTATCGTGCGAGCACCTTGAAAGGTCCATCAGCTCATGGTCGAAGCTTGGACTTGCGTTCGTGTGGAAATCGATCCTTGTGAAGGTGTAGCCACACGAGATCACCAATGTTGAAGACCATAGGTTGCTTGTTGAAGTTGAGCTTGGTCGCAAGGCGTTCAACTTGGCGCTCGATGGTGTTTCTTGTATCTTCATGCACCTTCTTGAGATGTGTCACACATGCACTTGCATCCAAATTGATGCGCTCTTGGAGTGCTAGAGGGAGAATCTCCAATGGTGACAATGGATTGAAGCCATAGACGACCTCGAAGGGGGACTTGCCGGTTGTTGAATGTCTTGCTCGGTTGTAGGCAAACACGGCGGTAGGTAGGGACTCCTCCCACTCCTTGATGTTCTTCTTGATGAGTACCCGAAGTAGAGCGGAGAGTGTGCAGTTCGTAACTTCCGTTTGGCCGTCGGTTTGTGGATGATATGCCATAGAGCAGAGTAGCTTGATTCCGAGCTTGGCGCATATTGTCTTCCAAAAGTAGCTAAGGAACTTGACATCGCGGTCCGAGATGATAGTCTTTGGCACTCCATGTAGACGCAATATTTCCCTACAAAAGAGATTAGCAACATGTGAAGCATCATCTATCTTGTTGCAAGGAATAAAATGTGCCATTTTTGAGAAACGGTCCACAACGACCAATATCGAATCTTTCCCATTTCGAGTCCTAGGCAAACCAAGTACAAAGTTCATGCTAATGTCTTCCCATGGTTGGTATGTAATTGTTAGAGGCATATAGAGGCCATGAGATTGTGCTTTGGACTTAGCTTTGCGACATGTAGAGCAACGGTTGGTGAAGTGATTGACGTCGTGAAACATCTTTGGCCAAAAGTAGTTCTTCAAGAGCGTAGCGAATGTCTTGTCTCATCCAAAGTGTCCCATTAAGCCTCCTCCATCAGATTCCCGCAAAAGCAACAAACGAAGAGAAGACTCGGGGATGCAAAGTTTGTTAGCTCTCATAAGATATCCATCTTTGATGTAATAGCGTTCCCAAGAGGTGTGCGACAAACAATTGGCATAAGGAGTAGCAAAAGTTGCATCATGCTCATACAAGTCTTTGATATGCTCAAAACCAATGACATCCAATTCAAGTTGAGTAACGAGCATGCAGATGCGAGAAAGTGCATCCGCTAAATTTTTTTCCTTACCTTTGATGTACTTGATGACATAAGGAAAAGACTCAATAAATTCACTCTATTTAGCATGACGTTTGTTCAACTTGGTTTGACCCTTAAGATACTTGAGAGTCTCATGATCGGTATGAATGATAAACTCATGTGGGCGAAGATAGTGTTCCCATTCATGCAAAATGCGCACAAAAGCATATAGCTCTGTGTCATAGATGGTGTAATTTAGTTGTGCTCCGGAAGGTTTCTCACTAAAGTAGGCTATGGGGCGCTTCTCTTGTGTTAACACACCTCCTATGCCATTACCACTAGCATCGCAATGAATCTCAAAAGGCTTGTCGAAGTTGGGTAAAGCAAGCACGGGAGCATGAGTAAGCAAATTCTTAAGCTCATTGAATGTGGTATCTTGGGATGGTCCCCAAACAAAAGGCACATTCTTCTTGCTCAAAGCATGCAAAGGCGAAGCAATGGTGCTAAAATCCTGCACAAAGCGACGATAGAAACCCGCAAGGCCAAGAAAGCTACGCACTTGTTGCAAATTGGTTGGTTGTGGCCAAGTCTTAATAGCATTGATCTTGGACTCATCAACATGAACACCCTTAGAGGAAACAACAAAACCCAAGAAAACGAGCTTGTCAACGCCAAAAAGCCATTTCTCCATATTAGCATAGAGTTGCTCTTTTCAAAGAGTTTGCAAAATGGTTCGGACATGTGTGACATGATCTCTAAGAGATTTGCTATAAACAACGATATCATCAAAGTAGACCACAACAAATATACCAATGTAAGGGCGAAAGACATGATTCATAAGACACATAAAAGTACCCGGTGCTTCTGATAGACCCATATGCATGACTAACCACTCATACAAACCAAACTTTGTTTTGAAAGCAGTTTTCCATTCATCACCCTCTTGTATGCGGATTTGATAGTAACCACTCTTGAGATCAATTTTTGAAAACATAGTGGCACCACTAAGTTCATCAAGCATATCATCAAGGTGTGGAATGGGATACCTATAGCAAACGGTGGATGCTTCGTCTTGGGCAATTGGAGCTTGGAGAGAAGTTCTTCACTTGCAGATTATGACAACTTCCTCCATCGATGATGACCTTGATGGATCGTCCGTTGATGCCGGCCTTGGTATGAAAGATATGACATCTTTGGTCTTCTTCTTGATGATGTTGGAGTGTCAAGACCTTGGAGACAACATGGGCAGGACTTGAATCTTCATCGCAAAATACTTGTTCCTCTTCATCGCTCACTTGCCGGTGCATGCGACTTGCTCGATGGCGTCCATTTCTTCTTCACTCATTGAGTCGTAAGTGCCATCGTCATTGAGGATCATGGTTCGCTTGTTGGTGCACTCGTAGGACTTGTGGCCTCGGCCTCCGCAAGTGAAACACTTGAAGGAACTCATCTTGACGGTCTCATTGGTTGGAGTTAATGATGATGAAGCTCTCGGCTTGAAGTTGCTCGTAGTAGGAGGATGACTTGGAGTTGACGAAGCTTTCTTTGAATTTACTTGTCGATGGTGCTAGTAGAAGGCTTGATAGTCAGTGTTGGAGTCGTTGAAGCTTGGTTGTTGGAGAAGCCGTATGACTTGGCTGAGAACTTGGCATACTTGAAATCATCTTGCACTTGGCGTTCCGCTTTGGTAGCTTGGTGCACTAGCTCGATGAGGTTCAAGTATGGTTGGAAGTCGGCGATCTTCTTGATAGGATGGTTGAGTCCATTCAAGAAACATGCCATTGTTTGCTCATCATCTTCCGTGACATTGGCTCGTATCATGGCAATCTCCATCTCCTTGTAGTACTCTTCAATGCTCTTGGTTCCTTGCTTGAATAGTTGGAGTTTCTTGAAGAGGTCACGGTTGTAGTAGGTAGGCACGAAGTTTGCTCTCATTACATCCTTCATTTGTGCCCAAGTGGTGATGGGTGGTTCACCTCTTGTCTGTCGGCGCTCTATGACTTGTTCGCACCAAATGAGGACATAGTCTTGGAACTCAAGGGATGCCATTGCGATCTTCTTCTCTTCTTCATAGTTGTGCAAGCGGAAGATTTTCTTGACCTTCAATGCCCATGAAAGATATTCTTCGGGATCGTTGCTTCCATTGAACTTGGGCATGGCGAACTTGAGCTTTCCATAGCGTTGTTCTTCATTGTGTTGGGGTCGTGGATGATGACGTCCATGTTGTTGATGATTGTTCAACTCGTGGTGCTCTTGGCGGGAAGGGTAGTCATCCTCATGTTGCTCTTGTCGTGGATGATCTCCATTGTCTTCATGCTCTTGATGAACTTGTTGTTCTTGGCGAGCTTGTCGAGGAGCTTGTCGAGCTTGACGTTGCACACGAGCTTGATGTCGTCGTTCACGAATTTCTTCGCGAAGTGCTTTGTCTTGTTCACGTGCTTGTCAGCCTCGGTCGGCCACGGCTCGACTTGAATCTCGTAGGGCTTGTTGCGCCTCAAGTGCTTGAGTGTCACGAAGTTGTTGTTCTTGGCGTTGTGCCTCGGCATCTTGTGCATTTTGTTGAAAGCGTGTTCGCTCTTCCTCTTCACGTTGGTGTTGTCGTTGTCGTTCTCGTGCTAGCGCAAAGGCCTCTTGAGTTTTACGTCGTCAGTGCTCTTGTGAGTCGGTGTCGCGTAGAGGCTTGCTTGATGCTCGCTGCACGCGGCACGACGAAGAGTGTTTGATGTCGGTGTACTTGAGCTGGAGAGGGTGAAGTCGGACTTGCGACTTGAACGGCTCCTTCTTGAATTGGAAGAAGAGAGGTTGAGCAACAAAGCGCGAATCTCATCCATCCTTGCGTCATTCTCTTGCTTGTGATCGTCGAGCTTGTGGTCGAAGTAGTCCCTTATACGTTGCTCGGAGAGTCGCAAGTCTGTGGCGAGGTTGTCGATGTGGTCAGTGATGGCTTGTTGCTCCTGATGCAAAGCACGTTGTGCACCAAATAGGTGACTCTTGGTGGCGAAGGAGTTAATGTTGTCGTCTTGCTCCATGAAGAGTGGGTTGGTAGAAGTACTAGGACTATCCATCATTCCAAGACAAATGTGAGTGGTAGAAAGAGAAGAACGAATACGAAATGTACCTTGACCGAAGTTGAAAGTGGATTGAGGATCACTCCAATGTAGGACAAGGAAATATCACAATTGGTACTAGCTCTTGTCGGTTTCTCACACCTACAGAAGTAAAAGCTTATGGTGGAGCTTGGTTAGGATGGTGGCACAAAATTTGATGCAATTGTAAGTGAGCTTCAATAATGTTGGAAAAGATTCGCAAGATGCAATGTAACAAGTAGACCAAGCATATAGGGTACACGGAAACACACACGCAAAAAGATAAGTGGGGTTGGGCAACCAAGGATGAGCCAAAATGTGGAATCCACAAAAATGCTCTTGTTGCACAACACTAGAGAGACGCTAGCATGATTGCACAATAGGCGGATACAAGAACTTGTGCACAACCTACCTAGCAAAAATGCAACGACTTCTATCCCATGTATGCTTTATGCAAGGTGTTTCTATGATATGATCCAAGATGATTGAGTATGACAATCTTAAAGTTGTATGATGCTATGGTTCTTTCTTAAAAGATCTTTGCTTATATTTCCTCTTTGCTTAAAAGCTTGTTTGGCTCTTTGATGTTGGAGCTCTTTTCTTATGCGATGCTTGACGAACCAAGATAGCAATTGTGTATGCGATGACAACTTTGTGACACAATAGATGATACCAATATACGCAACAATGATGTATGTATGCTATGGGAAGTATGATCACTAATGTGCACAAGTCTCGGTGCCAGAAATACTCAATGGCTAGTATCGATGGGTAAGCAACGCAAAGGAGTAAGGCTCTGATGGCTATCAATATAATGGCAAGAGTGATATGTCCAATACCAAGATGAGGTTAGGTCTTGCTTCCTATATGGTGTCAAAATGGTGGCACGAATACCAAGATGTAGTCGAGGTGGTCGTTGTTAATGACGCATCTGTGGCAAAGATGAGCGGCGGTGATGTCGATGTTGAACCGTACATAGATAGCCGAAACACAAAGGATATGGTGCCGCAACTCAAATTCTCAAAGATCGAAGTGGTAGAACGTGTCGAAGTGCGAAATGATCCAAATGGTGGTGGTATGCGGAAGTGGTGATGGTGTAATGGTGGTAGGAGTGCGTATGAGGAAATGTGGGGTGGTGGTGGTGACTACACTGGAAAAAAAT
Organism: Triticum aestivum; assembly: GCF_018294505.1. Lineage (NCBI taxonomy): Eukaryota > Viridiplantae > Streptophyta > Magnoliopsida > Poales > Poaceae > Triticum > Triticum aestivum. Next base: position 235,807,312 of record NC_057806.1, on the reverse strand, counting down.
CAGTTCCGTCAGGGTCAGTCGGACGTCCGAGCTGGGCAGGTCGTCCGGTCGTCGTCGGACGTCCGGGCTGGGTCGGACATCCGGTGCCTAGGCGAAATCGGGGCACGTGATTAACAACTAGGGTTCTTGATGGAGAGGTGGAAAATCGTCGAATCCAGGTGGATTTGTGGATGGGAAGGGTGGGGAAAAGGGGGGAAAAGCTAGATCCACTCAACACAAAGCAAATCCACGGATCCAAACCAACAAAATCTCAACACACTAACAAATCACAAAAAAAATTGGGGGCTATTTTTGGTGGGGAAACTTTTGAATTAGGATGAAAAACAACAAAACAAGGCAAGAAACACAATGGGGAGGCTCTGAAATCGTGATCAACGTGGCTCATGATACCAAGCTGATGTAGGGTAGAACCCTAATCGGCCGATCTTTCACGAAAGGAGCGGAATCCCGCGAAGAACACAAAGAACACAAAGGGGAAAACGAGAGAAACACAAAGGGAAACGAAGAGGAACACTCAAACCAACATGAATAAGTCACACATGTGCTAGATCCTCGGATACATGGAACGATACACGGTTCACGATCAACTAGGGACGATACACGGTAACCGGCCTTCTCCGTGAGGAGGTCTTGAATCCACGGGGGGATCTTCCATTAGAAAAGGGGGCTTGAATCCAAAGGGGTCTTCTCCGAAGAGGCCGCGGTCTCTCTCAAGGAGGAGATCCGATATGGATGAGCGTAGCTCTATCTCTCAAATGAGCTATCACAATGCTAACCCTAGGTAGAAGGAATAGGTGGAGTATTTATAGTCTTAGTGCAAATAAGGGGGGCGAAGGGGTACATGAGCTGCGGCCCAACACGAATCAGCACGCAAGTGTCGGACGTCCGGGGGTCACCGGTCGGCCGGAGGCTCGCGAGGGTCCAGACGTCCTGTGCCTGTCGGACGTCCGTAATTTCGGCTCGGGTGTGCTTTGGTCGGACGTCCGGGCGTCGTCGGTTTTCCGAGGGGCTCCGGAAATCCGTAGATTTGGCTCGGGTGCGGGGGCGTCGGTCGTCCGGAGAGGGCCGGACGTCCGGAGCCTAGAGGTCGTCGGACGTCCGGTCCAGGACGGTCGTCCGGAGCCTGTAGCTTCCTCTTCATCACTTCTTCTCTTCCGTCTTCACGTCCATCTTCCTCTTCTTCTTATCCTTGCTCCTTAGCTTCTCCACGGTACCTGAGCATGCACAAAGTATCCGTATGAGGTAGTAGCCATGTCTCATGTGTATCAAAGTGGAAATGTGAGAGGAGTGATGTCACCTCGGTTTCGAGGGCTCTTGCATGTGCTCGCGTCATGGGTCCAAGGGGTGTCGTAGGAGATGTAGTTGGGTCCATGGGGATGTCCTTGGGATGCTCTGCATCAATGATGATGGTCGCCATGTAGACGTGGACATGGACGACTTGCGCTTGCGTTGCGTGGGTGCTCCGAAGATGTACAAATTGCTCGCCGTCGCCTAGAGGATGATGAAGGGGAAGAAGACTTGTAGTCGGCCACCATGTCTCATAGTTGATCCTTTAGCTCGTCCAACTTGGTGTCGATGTAGTCCCTTTTCCTTGCTTCATTGTGTCGTATGTCGATGGTGAGGTTGTCGAGCTGCTCTCGCAAGGTAGATTGTGTGCCTTGTATTTTTCGTTGTAAATCGAAGATTGACGCTTTGGTGATGTAGTTGTTCGCAACGTCGTTGTCATGGAAGACCGGAGATGAAGTGACTTTCCTATCCATCACAACACTCGAGAAAATATGAGTGGGAAAATGAGAAGAACTATACCAAATGTACCGTGGCCGATGTTGAAAATGGATCAATGATCACTCAATGATGTAACAAGGAAATAACACAATTGGTACCGATCTCGTCAATTTCTCACACCTACACAAATAAAGCTTATGGTGGAGCTCGGTGAGGATAGTGGCACAAAAATTTGATGCAAAATGTTAGCAAGAGTCAATAATGTTGAAAGAGATTCACAAATTCACAAGTGAAACAAGTAGACCAATAGCAATATGAGGCACACAAAAACACACATACGGATAGATAAATGGGGTCGTGCAACCAAGGAATGAGCACGGAATGAGGAATCCACGGAAAATGCTCATCTTGCACAACTCAAGAGAGACGCTAGCACGATTGCTCAATAGGCGGAGACGACACTTGTGCACAACCTATAAGATGCAAAATGTATGAGCTTTTTAACCCAAGTATGCTATATATGTATGGTTCCCGGTGTTTCTCTCAAGATGATCGGATATGACAATCTTATGCAATGTGGTAGGATGCTATGACTATTGCTTACAAGCTATTTGCTCTCTTTTTCTTTTGCTTAAAAGCTTATTCTTTTTTTTGTATGGTCACTTTTGCACAATGTACAAACCAAGATAACAATTGTGTTTACGCGGGAACAAACTTGAGGCACACCGGATGATATGATACCAAGATGATACCGATATGGTATGGTATGGTATGTATGCAATGGAAGGTGTAGATCAATGATCACTTATGTGCACAAGTAACATTGCCGACAATACTCAAATGGCTAGTCTCGATAGGCAGGTAACACAAAATGGGCTAGGGGTTATCAATGCAATTGCAAGGAGAATTTACAATGATGTCGTTGAGGTTACCGTCCTTATGTATAATGACGACCTCGTGGCGATGATGAGTGCCGGTGTTCTTGATGTAGAACCATTCCTAATTAGCCAAAACACCTTAGGAAATAGAAAAACCACGAACTCAAAATCTCAAATGTCAAATGGTGGTAGTGGGATGCGGTGGTGGTTTTGTGGAAGCTCAATGGGATTGCGGGACTGCAATGATGGGTTATGTGACTCGGAGTTGAAGGTCACCATCCCTAAGTAGCCGAAACACCTTAGGAGACAAAACTCACAACTCAAACAAAATTAGGTTAACTTGGGGTGGCGGGAGTGTATGGTGGGTAAGCCTATCGAAAGTTATGGTCGTGGTTGACGAAGAAGCAACCATCCCTAAGTGACTGAAACACCTTAGGAGACTTGAATCACTACTCAAACAACCACTAATTCTATAAGGATCAAAATGGGTTAGGTTGCGGAAATTGGTGGTGGTGTAGCGGATGATGTGGTGGAAGCCCTAGGCAAAGATGCCAGAGTTCCAAATATTTGATGGAGTCAAATGATGTTGGAAGTATTTTTGTGGGATGGAGGATGTCAATAGCTTCAAAACAAGCTAAAGAACATCAAAATCGGAGTTCGGATGAATTAGTTATGGGCAAAACAGAAAAAACAGCCGAAGTTGATATCTACAGGTAGCGGAGATCTGGTAATGGACTGAAGTCCGGTCGTCAGACGTCCGATCGGGTCGGAAATCCGCTGATTTCATGTGGGATCGGGGTTCCGGTCGTCCGGTAAGTGTCGGACATCCGGTGGCTCGAAGGGCTCCAGACGTTCGTAAAAACGTCGGCCATCCGGTCGGTCGGGGTCAACTCGAGATCCGAGATTCGGGACGTGATTTTGGACAGAAATTGGGGATTTTGGGGGCAAAATTGATGAGATTTCGTGGATGAAATATGGGGAAACTTGGGGAGATGCTAGATCCACTCGAAACCAAGCAAATCCATAGATCAAAATCAACAAAACATTATCAAATCAATAAATCACAAAAAAAATTGGGGCTATTTTTGGTGAGGATTTTTGAAATTGGGGAAGAACACAACAAAATCAGGCTAGAAAAGAGGGGTTGGGGCTCGAAATTCGTAACCAACTTTGCTCTAATCCAAAATGATGTAGGGTGGAACCCTAGATGGCCGATCTTTCACAATTGGAGTGGATCCTACGAAGAACATGAAGAATACGTGGGGGAAAACATGAGGGGAAAGAGAGGAATCACTCAAATCAATAAGAAACAATCACAGATGTGCTAGATCCTTGAAACAAAAAGATATACATGATCCAAAGTCAACAAGGGACGATACATAGGGTAATCGGTTCTTCTCCGTGAGGAGGTCTTGAGGTCTTCCCATTAGGGGTCTTGAATCCAGGATGGAATTTCTTCGAAGAGGTGACAGTCCCTCGAAATGGAGTAGATCCGGATGGATGAGCGGAGCTCTATCTCACATATGAGCTACCACAATGCTAACCCTAACTAGGAGGAGGTGGAGGAGTATATATATAGTCTAGGGCCATGAAGGGGTAAGTGGGGGATACATGGGCCTCGGCCCGATACTTTGCACACAGACAAGCACCGGTCGTCCGACGGGTGCCGGACGTCTGGTGGCTCGCAAGGGTCCGGTCGTGCGGTACTTGTCAGACGTCCGATGTTTTGGCTCGGGATAGGTGACACTAGATTTCCGGTTGGCGTCGGTCATCCGGTGGCTGACGAGTGTCGGACGTCCGGTGTTTGGTGGTCGTCTGGCCGCCGTAGACTTAAGTAGCTGCGGGTGTTCTGGCATGGCCTTCAGGGACCGGACGTCCGGTCTAGAGCGGTCGTCCGGTGGCTGTAGTTCTTCTTGCAGCTCTTCTTTTTGTTCCTCGCCCTTGGTTTACTCATCGTCTTGTCCATGGTCTTCCTCTTGGTTCCTGGTCATGCATAGCACATATGTTTGAGGTAGTAGCCATGTCTCACGTGTGGAAAGTGATGGTTCGGAGAGGAGCGAGTTCACCTTGTGTCCAATGGCGTATACGTGAGGTCTCCTCTTATGTCCTCTTGGGGCTTGGAGAGTAGATGTAGTGTACATGGGGATGATCGTAGGATTCTCTGCATCAGGATCTATGATAGAAGGTGTACCCAATAGTTTCCTTTGGGTATCCTATGAAGACCCATTTCTTCGATTTGTGTTCGAGCTTATCAGGTTGAAGCTTTTTCACATAAGCATCGCAGCCCCAAACTTTAAGAAACAACAACTTAGGTTTCTTGCTAAAGCACATTTCATATGGTGTCGTCTCAACGGATTTATATGGTGCCCTATTTAACGTGAATGCAGCCATCTCTAAAGCATAACCCCAAAGCGATAGCGGTAAATCAGCAAGACACATCATAGATCACATCATATCTAATAAAGTACGGTTACGATGTTCGGACACACCATTACGCTGTGGTGTTCCAGGTGGCGTGAGTTGCGAAATTATTCCACATTGTTTCAAATGAAGACCAAACTCGTAACTCAAATATTCACCTCCATGATCAGATCGTAGAAACTTTATTTTCTTGTTACGATCATTTTCCACTTCACTTTGAAATTCTTTGAACTTTTTAAAATTTTCAGACTTATGTTTCATTAAGTAGATATACCCATATCTTCTCAAATCATTTGTGAATGTCAGAAAATAACGATACCCTCCACGAGCCTCAACACTCATCGGACCGCATACATCAATATGTATTATTTCCAATAAGTCAGTGGCTCGCTCCATTGTTCCGGAGAAAAGAGTCTTAGTCATCTTGCCCATGAGGCATGGTTCGCAAGCATCAAGTGATTCATAATGAAGTGATTCCAAAATTCCACTTGCGTGGAGTTTCTTCATGCACTTTACACCAATATGACCTAAACGGCAGTGCCACAAATAAGTTGCACTATCATTATTAACTTTGCATCTTTTGGCTTCAATATTATGAATATGTGTATCACTACAATCGAGATTCAACTAAAATAGACCACGCATCAAGGGTGCATGACCATAAAAGATATTACTCATATAAATAGAACAACCATTATTCTCTTATTTTAATGAATAACCATCTCGCGTCAAAGTAGATCCACATATAATGTTCATGCTAAACGCTGGTACCAAATAACAATTATTCAGGTCTAAAACGGTCTTGCACCTAGTAGTACTCCCAAGACGTAATTTTTCTATGCATCAATGAGGATATACCTCAAGTTACGGACCCTGTCCGTGTAGTTGCTACCATCATCTTTCAACTTAGCTTTCTCTAGGAACACATTAAAATTCAAGGGAATGGTAGCACGGGCCATTATTCTACAACAACATAGATATGGAAAAACTACCAGGACTATGTTCATGATAAATTAAAGTTCAATTAATCATATTACTAAAGAACTCCCACTTAGATAGACATCCCTCTAGTCATCTAAATGATCACGTGATCCCTATCTACTAAACCATGTCCGATCATCACGTGAGATGGAGTAGTTTTTAATGGTGAACATCACTATGTTGATCATATCTACTATATGATTCATGTTCGACCTTTCAGTCTCAGTGTTCCGAGGACATATCTTTATATGCTAGGCTCATCAAGTTTAACCCGAGTATTCTGCATGTGCAAAACTGGCTTGCACCCGTTGTATGTGAATGTAGAGCTTATCACACCCGATCATCACGTGGTGTTTCGGCACGACGAACTGTAGCAATGGTGCATACTCAGGCAGAACACTTGTACCTTGAAATTTAGTGCGGGATCATCTTATAATGCTACCGTCGTACTAAGCAAAATAAGATGCATAAAAAGATAAACATCACATGTAATCAAAATATGTGACATGATATGGCCATCATCATCTTGTGCTATTTGATCTCCATCTCCAAAGCATCGTCATGATCTCCATTATTACCGGCTTGACACCTTGATCTCCATTGTAGCTTCGTTGTCGTCTCGCCAACTATTGCTTCTATGACTATCACTACTGCTTAGTGATAAAGTAAAGCAATTACATGGCGATTGCATTTCATACAATAAAGCGACAACCATAAGGCTCCTGCCAGTTGCCGATAACTTTTACAAAACATGATCATCTCATACAACAATTTATATCTCATCACGTCTTGACCATATCACATCACAACATGCCCTGCAAAAACAAGTTAGACGTCCTCTGCTTTGTTGTTGCAAGTTTTACATGGTTGCTACAGGATTCTAACAAGAACCGTTCTTACCTGCGCATCAAAACCACAATGATTTTTCGTCAAGTGTGATGTTTTAACCTTCAACAAGGATTGGCCGTAGTCAAACTCGATTCAACTAAAGTTAGAGAAACAGACACCCGCCAGCCACCTGTGTGTGAAGCACACCAGTAGAACTGATCTCATGAACGTGGTCATGTAATGTTGGTCCGGGCCGCTTCATCCAACAATATCGCCGAATCAAAGTAAACATTGGTGGTAAGCAGTATGACTATTATTGGGGAACGTAGCATGCAATTTCAAAAAATTCCTATGATCACACAAGATCTATCTAGGAGATGCATAGCAACGGGAGGGGGCGAGTGTGTCCACATACCTTCGTAGACCGAAAGCGGAAGTGTTAGGTTAACGTGGTTGATGTAGTCTAACGTCTTCACAATCCAACTGATCCAAGTACCGAACATACGACACCTCCGTGTTCAGCGCACGTTCAGCTCAATGACGTCCCTCGAACTCTTGATCCAGTAGAGGGTCGAGGGAGAGTTCCGTTAGCACGACGGCGTGGTGACGGTGATGGTGATGTGATCCGAGCAGGGCTTCGTCTAAGCACTATGATGCTATGACCAGAGGAGTAAACAGTGGAGGGGGGCACCACACACGGCTAAGAGAACTATTGGTGTGCCTTGGCGGTTCCCCCCGCCCCCGTATATAAAGGAGGGGAGGAGGAGGAGGCCGGCCAAGGGGCGTGCACCATGGGGGGGGGAGTCCTACTAGGAGTAGGATTCAGCCCCCCTTTTCCTTTCTTTCACCGGAGGGAATAGGAAGGAGAGGGAGAGGGAAAGGGAAAGGGGGGTCGCGCCCTCTCCTCCTTGTACTATTCGAACTCACTGGGAGGGGGCGCGCACCACCCCCCGTGGGCTTCCCTATCTCTCCCTTTAAGCCCATGTTGGCCCAACACTTCCCCCCCGGGGGGGGGGGGGTCCGGTAACACCTCGGTACTCCGGAAAAATACCCGAATCACTCGGAACCATTACTATGACCAAATACTACCTTCTAGTATATGAATCTTACATCTCGGCCATTCCAATACTCCTCTCATGTTTGCGATCTCATCCGGGACTCCGAACAAACTTCGGTCACCAAAACACATAGCTCATAATACAAATCGCCATCGAACGTTAAGCGTGCGGACCCTACGGGTTCGAGAACTATGTAGACATGACCGAGATAGATCTCCGGCCAATAACCAATAGCGGAACCTAGATTCTCATATGGGTTCCTACATATTCTACGAAGATCTTTATCGGTCAAACCGCGTAACAACATACGTCATTCCCTTTGTCATCAGTATGTTACTTGCCCGAGAGTCGATCGTCGGTATCATCATACCTTGTTCAATCTCATTACCGGAAAGTCTCTTTACTCATTCCGTAATGAAGCATCCCACATTGCTTGCAAGGCTCATAGTGATGTGCATTACCGAGAGGGCCCAGAGATACCTCTCCGATACTTGGAGTGACAAATCCTAATCTCGATCTATGCCAACTCCACAAACACCTTCGAAGACACCTGTAGAGCATCTTTATAATCACCTAGTTATGTTGTGATGTTTGATACCACATAAGGTGTTCCTCCGGTATTTGGGAATTGCATAATCTCATAGTCAGAGGAATATGTATAAGTCATGAAGAAAGCAATAGCAATAAAACTAAACGATCATTATGCTAAGCTAACAGATGGGTCTTGTCAATCACATCATTCTCTAATGATGTGATCCCGTTCATCAAATGACAACACATGTCGATGGTCAGGAAACTCAACCATCTTTGATTAACGAGCTAGTCAAGTAGAGGCACACTAGGGACACTCTGTTTGTCCATGTATTCACACATGCACTAAGTTTCCGGTTAAGACAATTCTAGCATGAATAATAACATTTATCATGATATAAGGAAATATAAATAACAACTTTATTATTGCATCTAGGGCATATTTCCTTCTTAAGGTTCATCTCCAAGAGGAGGTCTTGATGGTATCCTAGATGGATATTCCCGTGAGGGGTCTTGAATCCAAGATGGATCTTCTCCTTAGAGGTTGCGGTCTCTCTCGGTGGAGTAGATCCGGATGGATGAGCAAAGCTCTATCTCTAAATGAGCTATCACATTTGCTAACCCTAGAAAGGAGAAGGGGGAGGTCTATCCATACTCTAAGCCACTAAGGGGTAAATGGGAGAGAGATACAAGGCCAAAGGCCCACGGCTATGCACAGGCAGGTACCGGATGTCCGGTTGGTGTCGGACGTCCGATGGCTCATGAGCTACCGGATGTCTAGTGTGGGTCGGACGTCCGACGTTTCAGCTTGGTTGAAGTGGCGTCAGATTTTCGGACGATGTCGGTTGTCCGGTCGCTGGAGGTTGTCGGATGTCCGTTGTCGCATAGGTCGTTCACCCGCTGTAGCGTCTTTGTCTGGTTGGGTGGAAGGTGTGTCGGTTCTCTTCGTCCGGGTGCCGTAGAGTGTCGGACGTCCGGTGGCACGTCAGTCGTCCGGGCGCTGTAGACTCTGCGCCTCCATCTTCTTCCGTCTTCGCTTCCACGCTTCCCTTGCGGATGGTGTAGTTTTTCCTTGGCACTTGCACTCCTCCTCATTGTCCGGAGCATTCCGACAATACCTATGTATGCACACGAGTGGAGTGTCAAGTAGTGATGCGGAGCATCCTTTGGTCATCCCCATGGACCTATCATTGTCTCATCAAGAGCCAAGAGGACCCATGACATGAGCACGAGCTAGAGCTCTCAAGAACGAGGTGACCTCCTTCCTTAGTGATATCACATACGATCCTCTCGAGACATGGCTACTACCTAAGTCCGAGTTGTTGTGCATGATTAGGTACCAAGAGGAACCTCCCGAAGATGCACGTGAAGACGGACAAGCCCCCAAGTTCAAGGATGAAGAGAACCGACAGAAGGAGTCAAGAACAACTCCCAGGCCCCGAACATCCGGCCATGACCCCGGAGATCCGGCCCCTCGAAGTGTAAATAGAGGCCTAGTCTATAGGGCCCGAACTTCCAGCAACCAGCCCGTCCCCCGCACTTGGATTTCCGGCCCTTTTTCTGGAATTCCAGACCCTACCTACCAAGAGAGCAACAAGACTAGCGCCTCCAGCCCGGACATCCGGCCCGACGCCCTGATGTCCGGCCTCCCTTGTCTGCGCACAATGTAGGGGCCTGAGTCCCGTGTACCCCTTGGCCCACATAGACTATATATACTCTTCTCTTACCTACGTTTTAGGGTCAGCGTTGTAATAGCTCATTTGAGAAATAGAGCCTCGCTCATCCATATCGGATCTACTCCTTGAGAGAGACTGCGGCCCCTCTACAGAGAAGATCCATCTTGGATTCAAGACCCCCTTTTGGGCGGCCCCATCAAGACCTCCTCACCGAGAAGATCCGGTTATCCCTTGTATAGTCCCTTTTTGACTTTGGATTGTGTATCTCCCTTTGTGTTTCGAGAATCTAGCACATGTGTGACCGGATCTAGTTGGTTTGAGTGTTTCTCTTGTGTTCCCCTTTATGTTTTCCCCTCGTGTTCCTCGTGTTCTTCGCTGGATCCGCTCCTTTCGTGAAAGATCGGCCATCTAGGGTTCCACCGTACATCATCTTGGTATCTAGAGCGGAGAGTGTGCAGTTCGTAACTTCCGTTTGGCCGTCGGTTTGTGGATGATATGCCGTAGAGCAGAGTAGCTTGATTCCGAGCTTGGCGCATATTGTTTTCCAAAAGTAGCTACGGAACTTGACATCGCGGTCCGAGACGATAGTCTTTGGCACTCCATGTAGACGCAATATTTCCCTACAAAAGAGATTAGCAACATGTGAAGCATCGTCTATCTTGTTGCAAGGAATAAAATGTGCCATTTTTGAGAAACGGTCCACAACGACCATATCGAATCTTTCCCATTTCGAGTCCTAGGCAAACCAAGTACAAAGTTCATGCTAATGTCTTCCCATGGTTGGTATGGAATTGGTAGAGGCATATAGAGGCCATGAGATTGTGCTTTGGACTTAGCTTTGCGACATGTAGAGCAACGATTGGTGAAGCGATTGACGTCGCGAAACATCTTTGGCCAAAAGTAGTTCTTCGAGAGCGTAGCGAATGTCTTGTCTCATCCAAAGTGTCCCATTAAGCCTCCTCCATCAGATTCCCGCAAAAGCAACAAACGAAGAGAAGACTCGGGGATGCAAAGTTTGTTAGCTCTCAGATATCCATCTTTGATGTAATAGCGTTCCCAAGAGGTGTGCGACAAACAATTGGCATAAGGAGTAGCAAAAGTTGCATCATGCTCATACAAGTCTTTGATATGCTCAAAACCAATGACATCCAATTCAAGTTGAGTAACGAGCATGCATATGCGAGAAAGTGCATCCGCTAAAATGTTTTCCTTACCTTTGATGTACTTGATGACATAAGGAAAAGACTCAATAAATTCACTCCATTTAGCATGACGTTTGTTCAACTTGGTTTGACCCTTAAGATACTTGAGAGTCTCATGATCGGTATGAAAGATAAACTCATGTGGGCGAAGATAGTGTTCCCATTCATGCAAAACGCGCACTAAAGCATATAGCTCTGTGTCATAGATGGGGTAATTTAGTTGCGCTCCGGAAAGTTTCTCACTAAAGTAGGCTATGGGGCGCTTCTCTTGTGTTAACACACCTCCTATGCCATTACCACTAGCATCGCAATGAATATCAAAAGGCTTGTCGAGGTTGGGTAAAGCAAGCACGGGAGCATGAGTAAGGAAATTCTTAAGCTCATTGAATGTGGTATCTTGGGATGGTCCCCAAACAAAAGGCACATTCTTCTTGCTCAAAGCATGCAAAGGCGAAGCAATGGTGCTAAAATCCTTCACAAAGCGACGATAGAAACCCGCAAGGCCAAGAAAGCTACGCACTTGTTGCAAATTGGTTGGTTGTGGCCAAGTCTTAAGAGCATTGATCTTGGACTCATCAACATGAACACCCTTAGAGGAAACAACAAAACCCAAGAAAACGAGCTTGTCAACGCCAAAAAGGCATTTCTCCATATTAGCATAGAGTTGCTCTTTTCAAAGAGTTTGCAAAATGGTTCGGACATGGGTGACATGATCTCTAAGAGATTTGCTATAAACAACGATATCATCGAAGTAGACCAGAACAAATATACCAATGTAAGGGCGAAAGACATGATTCATAAGACACATAAAAGTACCCGGTGCTTCTGATAGACCCATATGCATGACTAACCACTCATACAAACCAAACTTGGTTTTGAAAGCAGTTTTCCATTCATCACCCTCTTGTATGCGGATTCGATAGTAACCACTCTTGAGATCAATTTTTTAAAAGATAGTGGCACCACTAAGTTCATCAAGCATATCATCAAGGCGTGGAATGGGATACCTATAGCAAACGGTGATAGCATTGATAGGTCTACAATCGGAGCACATGCGAAAGCTACCGGCACGTTTTGGCACAAGAATGACCAGGACGACACAAGGGCTCAAACTTTCACGCACATGTCCATGATCTATAAAATGTTTTACTTGCCTTTGTATTTCTTTTTTTCTTTGGGGTTGACGTGGTAGGGAGCTTTGTTCGGAAGCGGTGCTCCGGGGATGAGGTCGATGCGGTGCTCAATGCCTCATAGTGGAGGTAGTCCCGAAGGTAGCTCGTCGAGGAAAACGTCGTGAAATTCCTGTAAAAGAGAAGACAACACTAGAGGAAGAGTGCGAGAAGTGTTAGTTCATGGTGCATTGTCCTTGCACACAAGGACGTAGTGTAGGACACTAGATGGGTTCTCACACACTCCTCTTATCTCACTTTTGGTGGCAAATAGGACTAAGTTCTTCTTTTCGCTCATCATGGAGGTGCTCGATTTGGGCTTATGGAGCTCACTCTCTTTTTGGTGGCTCGCTCTCTCGCTATGATCTCCATGGTGGGTAGCTTGCTTGTCGGCGATCACTTGACTTGGAGACATGGGACGAAGTACATACTCCTTGCCCTTCATCTTGAAGATGTAGTGGTTCGTTCGGCCGTTGTGGATGGCTCCTCTATCGAATTGCCATGGGCGTCCAAGGAGAAGATGGCAAATGGTCATTGGAAGACGTCGCACTCTAAGGTGTCTTCGTAGGCGCCAATTTTGAAGGAGACTTGTACTCGGTGCTCGACTTGGATAGTGCCGGAGTCGCTAAGACATTGCACTTCGTATGGATGTGGATGATTCGTCTTGGGCAATTGGAGCTTGGAGCGAAGTTCTTCACTTGTGAGATTATGACAACTTCCTCCATCGATGATGACCTTGATGGATCGTCCATTGATGTCGGCCTTGGTGTGAAAGATATGACATCTTTGGTCTTCTTCTTGATGATGTTGGAGTGTCAAGACCTTGGAGACAACAAGGGCGGGACTTGAATCTTCATCGCAAAAGACTTGTTCCTCTTCATCGCTCACTTGCCGGTGCATGGCGACTTGCTCGATGGCGTCCATTTATTCTTCACTCATTGAGTCGTAAGTACCGTCGTCGTTGAGGATCATGGTTCGCTTGTTGGTGCACTCGTAGGACTTGTGGCCTCGGCCTCCGCAAGTGAAACACTTGAAGGAACTCGTCTTGACGGTCTCATCGGTTGGAGTTGATGATGATGAAGCTCTCGGCTTGAAGTTGCTCGTAGTAGGAGGATGACTTGGAGTTGACGAAGCTTTCTTTGAATTTGACTTGTCGATGGTGCTAGTAGAAGGCTTGGTAGTCGGTGTTAGAGTCGTTGAAGCTTGGTTGTTGGAGAAGCCGTATGACTTGGCTGAGAACTTGGCATACTTGAAATCATCTTGCACTTGGCGTTCCGCTTTGGTAGCTTGGTGCACTAGCTCGATGAGGTTCAAGTATGGTTGGAAGTCGGCGATCTTCTTGATAGGATGGTTGAGTCCATTCAAGAAACATGCCATTGGCTCGTGTCATGGCAATCTCCATCTCCTTGTAGTACTCTTCAATGCTCTTGGTTCCTTGCTTGAATAGTTGGAGTTTCTTGAAGAGGTCACGGTTGTAGTAGGTAGGCATGAAGTGTGCTCTCATGACATCCTTCATTTGTGCCCAAGTGGTGATGGGTGGTTCACCTCTTGTCTATCGGCGCTCTATGACTTGTTCCCACCAAATGAGGTCATAGTCTTGGAACTCAAGGGATGCCATTGCGATCTTCTTCTCTTCTTCATAGTTGTGCAAGCGGAAGATTTTGTTGACCTTCAATGCCCATGAAAGATATTCTTCGGGATCGTAGCTTCCATTGAACTTGGGCATGGCGAACTTGAGCTTTCCGTAGCATTGTTCTTCATTGTGTTGGGGTCGTGGATGATGACGTCCATGTTGTTGATGATTGTTCAACTCGTGGTGCTCTTGGCGGGAAGGGTAGTCATCCTCATGTTGCTCTTGTCGTGGATGATCTCCATTGTCTTCATGCTCTTGATGAACTTGTTGTTCTTGGCGAGCTTGTCGAGCTTGACGTTGCACACGAGCTTGATGTCGTTGTTCATGAATTTCTTTGCGAAGTGCTTCGTCTTGTTCACGTGCTTGTCAGCCTCGGTCGGCCACGGCTCGACTTGAATCTCGTAGGGCTTGTTGCGCCTCATGTGCTTGAGCGTCACGGAGTTGTTGTTCTTGGCGTTGTGCCTCGGCATCTTGTGCATTTTGTTGAAAATGTGTTTGCTCTTCCTCTTCACGTTGGTGTTGTCGTTGCCGTTCTCGTGCTAGCGCAAAGGCCTCTTGAGTTTTACGTCATCGGTGCTCTCGTGAGTCGGTGTCGCGTAGAGGCTTGCTTGATGCTCGCTGCGCACGGCACGACGAAGAGTGTTCGATGTCGGTGTACTTGAGCTGGAGAGGGTGAAGTCGGAGTTGCGACTTGAATGGCTCCTTCTTGAATTGGAAGAAGAGCGGTTGAGCAACAAAGCGCGAATCTCGTCCATCCTTGCGTCATTCTCTTGCTTGTGATCGTCGAGCTTGTGGTCGAAGTAGTCCCTTATACGTTGCTCGGAGAGTCGCAAGTCGGTGGCGAGGTTGTCGATGCGGTCAGTGATGGCTTGTTGCTCCTGATGCAAAGCACGTTGTGCACCAAATAGGTGACTCTTGGTGACGAAGGAGTTAATGTTGTCGTCTTGCTCCATGAAGAGTGGGTTGGTACAAGTACTAGGACTATCCATCATTCCAAGACAAATGTGAGTGGTAGAAAGAGAAGAACGAATACGAAATGTACCTTGACCGAAGTTGAAAGTGGATCGAGGATCACTCCAATGTAGGACAAGGAAATATCACAATTGGTACTAGCTCTTATCGGTTTCTCACACCTACAGAAGTAAAAGCTTATGGTGGAGCTTGGTTGGGATGGTGGCACAAAATTTGATGCAATTGTAAGTGAGCTTCAATAATGTTGGAAAAGATTCGCAAGATGCAATGTAACAAGTAGACCAAGCATATAGGGTACACGGAAACACACACGCAAAAAGATAAGTGGGGTTGGGCAACCAAGGATGAGCCAAAATGTGGAATCCACAAAAATGCTCTTGTTGCACAACACTAGAGAGACGCTAGCATGATTGCACAATAGGCGGATACAAGAACTTGTGCACAACCTACTTAGCAAAAATGCAACGACTTCTATCCCATGTATGCTTTATGCAAGGTGTTTCTATGATATGATCCAAGATGATTGAGTATGACAATCTTAATGTTGTATGACGCTATGGTTCTTGCTTAAAAGATCTTTGCTTATATTTCCTCTTTGCTTAAAAGCTTGTTTGGCTCTTTGATGTTGGAGCTCTTTTCTTATGCGATGCTTGACGAACCAAGATAGCAATTGTGTATGCGATGACAACTTTGTGACACAAGAGATGAGACCAATATATGCAACAATGATGTATGTATGCTATGGGAAGTATGATCACTAATGTGCACAAGTCTCGGTGCCGGCAATACTCAATGGCTAGTATCGATGGGTAAGCAACGCAAAGGAGTAAGGCTCTGATGGCTATCAATATAATGGCAAGAGTGATATGTCCAATACCAAGATGAGGTTAGGTCTTGCTTCCTGTATGGTGTCAAAATGGTGGCACGAATACCAAGATGTAGTCGAGGTGGTCGTTGTTAATGACGCATCCGTGGCAAAGATGAGCGGCGGTGATGTCGATGTCGAAACGTACCTAGATAGCTGAAACACAAAGGATATGGTGCCGCAACTCAAATTCTCAAAGATTGAAGTGGTAGAACGTGTCGAAGTGCGAAATGATCCAAATGGTGGTGGTATGCGGAAGTGGTGATGGTGTAATGGTGATAGGAGTGCGTATGAGGAAATGTGGGGTGGTGGTGGTGACTACACTGGAAAAAAATTCAGTTCCGTCAGGGTCAGTCGGACATCCGGGCTGGGCAGGTCGTCCGGTCGTCGTCGGACGTCCGGGCTGGGTCGGACGTCCGGTGCCTAGGCGAAATCGGGGCATGTGATGAACAGCTAGGGCTCTTGATGGAGAGGTGGAAAATCGTCGAATCCAGGTGAATTTGTGGATGGGAAGGGTGGGGAAAAGGGGGGAAAAGCTAGATCCACTCAACACAAAGCAAATCCACGGATCCAAACCAACAAAATCTCAACACACTAACAAATCACAAAAAAAATTGGGGGCTATTTTTGGTGGGGAAACTTTCGAATTAGGATGAAAAACAACAAAACAAGGCAAGAAACACAATGGGGAGGCTCTGAAATCGTGATCAACGTGGCTCATGATACCAAGATGATGTAGGGTAGAACCCTAATCGGCCGATCTTTCACGAAAGGAGCGGAATCCCGCGAAGAACACAAAGAACACAAAGGGGAAAACGAGAGAAACACAAAGGGAAACGAAGAGGAACACTCAAACCAACATGAATAAGTCACACATGTGCTAGATCCTCGGATACATGGAACGATACACGGTTCACGATCAACTAGGGACGATACACGGTAACCGGCCTTCTCCGTGAGGAGGTCTTGAATCCACGGGGGGATCTTCCATTAGAAAAGGGGGCTTGAATCCAAAGGGGTCTTCTCCGAAGAGGTCGCGGTCTCTCTCAAGGAGGAGATCCGATATGGATGAGCGTAGCTCTATCTCTCAAATGAGCTATCACAATGCTAACCCTAGCTAGAAGGAATAGGTGGAGTATTTATAGTCTTAGTGCAAATGAGGGGGCGAAGGGGTACATGAGATGCGGCCCAACACGAATCAGCACGCAAGTGTCGGACGTCCGGGGGTCACCGGTCGTCCGGAGGCTCGCGAGGGTCCAGACGTCCGGTGCCTGTCGGACGTCCGTAATTTCGGCTTGGGTGTGCTTTGGTCGGACGTCCGGGCGTCGTCGGTTTTCCGAGGGGCTCCGGAAATCCGTAGATTTGGCTCGTGTCCAGGGGCGTCGGTCGTCCGGAGAGGGCCGTACGTCTGGAGCCTAGAGGTCGTCGGACGTCCGGTCCAGGACGGTCGTCCGGAGCCTGTAGCTTCCTCTTCATCACTTCTTCTCTTCCGTCTTCACGTCCATCTTCCTCTTCTTCTTATCCTTGCTCCTTAGCTTCTCCATGGTACCTGAGCATGCACAAAGTATCCGTATGAGCCATGTCTCATGTGTATCAAAGTGGAAATGTGAGAGGAGTGATGTCACCTTGGTTTCGAGGGCTCTTGCACGTGCTCGCGTCATGGGTCCAAGAGGTGTCGTAGGAGATGTAGTTGGGTCCATGGGGATGTCCTTGGGATGCTCTGCATCAATGATGATGGTCGCCATGTAGACGTGGACATGGACGACTTGCGCTTGCGTTGCGTGGGTGCTCCGAAGATGTTCAAATTGCTCGCCGTCGCCCAGAGGATGATGAAGGGGAAGAAGACTTGTAGTCGGCCACCATGTCTCATAGTTGATCCTTTAGCTCGTCCAACTTGGTGTCGATGTAGTCCCTTTTCCTTGCTTCATTGTGTCGTATGTCGATGGCGAGGTTGTCGAGGTGCTCTCGCAAGGTAGATTGTGTGCCTTGTATTTTTCGTTGTAAATCGAAGATTGACGCTTTGGTGATGTAGTTGTTCGCACCGTCGTTGTCATGGAAGACCGGAGATGAAGTGACTTTCCTATCCGTCACAACACTCGAGAAAATATGAGTGGGAGAATGAGAAGAACTATACCAAATGTACCGTGACCGATGTTGAAAATGGATCAATGATCACTCAATGATGTAACAAGGAAATAGCACAATTGGTACCGATCTCGTCAATTTCTCACACCTACACAAATAAAGCTTATGGTGGAGCTCGGTGAGGATAGTGGCACAAAAATTTGATGCAAAATGTTAGCAAGAGTCAATAATGTTGAAAGAGATTCACAAATTCACAAGTGAAACAAGTAGACCAATATCAATATGTGGCACACAAAAACACACATACGGATAGATAAATGGGGTCGTGCAACCAAGGAATGAGCACAGAATGAGGAATCCACGGAAAACGCTCATCTTGCACAACTCAAGAGAGACGCTAGCACGATTGCTCAATAGGCGGAGACGACACTTGTGCACAACCTATAAGATGCAAAATGTATGAGCTTTTTAACCCAAGTATGCTATATATGTATGGTTCCCGGTGTTTCTCTCAAGATGCTCGGATATGACAATCTTATGCAATGTGGTAGGATGCTATGACTATTGCTTACAAGCTATTTGCTCTCCTTTTCTTTTGCTTAAAAGCTTATTCTTTTTTTTGTATGGTCACTTTTGCATAATGTACAAACCAAGATAACAATTGTGTTTATGCGGGAACAAACTTGAGGCACACGAGATGATATGATACCAAGATGATACCGATATGGTATGGTATGCTATGTATGCAATGGAAGGTGTAGATCAATGATCACTTATGTGCACAAGTAACATTGCCGACAATACTCAAATGGCTAGTCTCGATAGGCAGGTAATACAAAATGGGCTAGGGGTTATCAATGCAATTGCAAGGAGAATTTACAATGATGTCGTCGAGGTTACCGTCCTTATGTATAATGACGACCTCGTGGCGATGATGAGTGGCGGTGTTCTTGATGTAGAACCGTTCCTAATTAGCCAAAACACCTTAGGAAACGGAAAAACCACGAACTCAAAATCTCAAATGTCAAATGGTGGTAGTGGGATGCGGTGGTGGTTTTGTGGAAGCTCAATGGGATTGCGGGAGTGCAATGATGGGTTATGTGACTCGGAGTTGAAGGTCACCGTCCCTAAGTAGCCGAAACACCTTAGGAGACAAAACTCACAACTCAAACAAAATTAGGTTAAGTTGGGGTGGCGGAAGTGTATGGTGGGTAAGCCTATCGAAAGTTATGGTGGTGGTTGACGAAGAAGCGACCATCCCTAAGTGGCCGAAACACCTTAGGAGACTTGAATCACTACTCAAACAACCACTAATGCTATAAGGATCAAAATGGGTTAGGTTGCGGAAATTGGTGGTGGTGTAGCGGATGATGTGGTGGAAGCCCTAGGCAAAGATGCCAGAGTTCCAAATATTTGATGGAGTCAAATGATGTTGGAAGTATTTTTGTGGGATGGAGGATGTCAATAGCTTCAAAACAAGCTCAAGAACATCAAAATCGGAGTTCGGATGAATTAGTTATGGGCAAAACAGAAAAAACAGCCGAAGTTGATATCTACAGGTAGCGGAGATCTGGTAATGGACTGAAGTCCAGTCGTCGGATGTCCGATCGGGTCGGAAATCCGCTGATTTCATGTGGGATCGGGGTTCCGGTCGCCCGGTAAGTGTCGGACATCCGGTGGCTCGAAGGGCTCCGGACGTCCGTAAAAACATCGGCCATCCGGTCGGTCGGGGACAACTCGAGATCTGAGATTCGGGACGTGATTTTGGACGGAAATTGGGGATTTTGGGGGCAAAATTGATGAGATTTCGTGGATGAAATATGGGGAAACTTGGGGAGATGCTAGATCCACTCGAAACCAAGCAAATCCATAGATCAAAATCAACAAAACATTATCAAATCAATAAATCACAAAAAAAATTGGGGCTATTTTTGGAGACGATTTTTGAAATTGGGGAAGAACACAACAAAATTAGGCTAGAAAAGAGGGGTAGGGGCTCGAAATTCGTAACCAACTTTGCTCTAATCCAAAATAATGTAGGGTGGAACCCTAGATGGCCGATCTTTCACAATTGGAGTGGATCCTACGAAGAACATGAAGAATACGTGGGGGAAAACATGAGGGGAAAGAGAGGAATCACTCAAATCAATAAGAAACAATCACAGATGTGCTAGATCCTTGAAACAAAAAGATATACATGATCCAAAGTCAACAAGGGACGATACATAGGATAATCGGTTCTTCTCCGTGAGGAGGTCTTGAGGTCTTCCCGTTAGGGGTCTTGAATCCAGGATGGAATTTCTTCGAAGAGGTGACAGTCCCTCGAAATGGAGTAGATCCGGATGGATGAGCGGAGCTCTATCTCACATATGAGCTACCACAACGCTAACCCTAACTAGGAGGAGGTGGAGGAGTATATATATAGTCTAGGGCCATGAAGGGGTAAGTGGGGGATACATGGGCCTCGGCCCGATACTTTGCACACAGACAGGCGTCGGTCGTCCGACGGGTACCGGACGTCTGGTGCCCCGCAAGGGTTCGGTCGTGCGGTACTTGTCAGACGTCCGATGTTTTGGCTCGGGATAGGTGACACTAGATTTCCGGTTGGCGTCGGTCGTCCGGTAGCTGACGAGTGTCGGACGTCCGGCGTTTGGTGGTCGTCTGGCCACCGTAGACTTCAGTAGCTGCGGGTGTTCTGGCATGGCCTTCAGGGACCGGACGTCCGGTCTAGAGCGGTCGTCCGGTGGCTGTAGTTCTTCTTGCAGCTCTTCTTTTTGTTCCTCGCCCTTGGTTTACTCGTCGTCTTGTCCATGATCTTCCTCTTGGTTCCTGGTCATGCATAGCACATATGTTTGAGGTAGTAGCCATGTCTCACGTGTGGAAAGTGATGGTTCGGAGAGGAGCAAGTTCACCTTGTGTCCAATGGCGTATACTTGAGGTCTCGTCTTATGTCCTCTTGGGGCTTGGAGAGTAGATGTAGTGTACATGGGGATGATCGTAGGATTCTCTGCATCAGGATCTGTGATAGAAGGTGTGCCCAATAGTTTCCTTTGGGTATCCTATGAAGACCCATTTCTTCGATTTGTGTTCGAGCTTATCCGGTTGAAGCTTTTTCACATAAGCATCGCAGCCCCAAACTTTAAGAAACGACAACTTAGGTTT
Organism: Triticum aestivum; assembly: GCF_018294505.1. Lineage (NCBI taxonomy): Eukaryota > Viridiplantae > Streptophyta > Magnoliopsida > Poales > Poaceae > Triticum > Triticum aestivum. The sequence goes on along the minus strand of NC_057806.1, from coordinate 235,786,126 downwards.
CTTGCTAAAGCACATTTCATATGGTGTCGTCTCAACGGATTTATATGGTGCCCTATTTAACGTGAATGCAGCCATCTCTAAAGCATAACCCCAAAGCGATAGCGGTAAATCAGCAAGACACATCATAGATCACATCATATCTAATAAAGTATGGTTACGATGTTCGGACACACCATTACGCTGTGGTGTTCCAGGTGGCGTGAGTTGCAAAATTATTCCACATTGTTTCAAATGAAGACCAAACTCGTAACTCAAATATTCACCTCCATGATCAGATCGTAGAAACTTTATTTTCTTGTTACGATCAGTTTCCACCTCACTCTGAAATTCTTTGAACTTTTTAAAATTTTCAGACTTATGTTTCATTAAGTAGATATACCCATATCTTCTCAAATCATTTGTGAATGTCAGAAAATAACGATACCCGCCACGAGCCTCAACACTCATCGGACCGCATACATCAATATGTATTATTTCCAATAAGTCAGTGGCTCGCTCCATTGTTCCGGAGAAAGGAGTCTTAGTCATCTTGCCCATGAGGCATGGTTCGCAAGCATCAAGTGATTCATAACGAAGTGATTCCAAAATTCCACTTGCGTGGAGTTTCTTCATGCACTTTACACCAATATGACCTAAACGGTAGTGCCACAAATAAGTTGCACTATCATTATTAACTTTGCATCTTTTGGCTTCAATATTATGAATATGTGTATCACTACAATCGAGATTCAACTAAAATAGACCACTCATCAAGGGTGCATGACCATAAAAGATATTACTCATATAAATAGAACAACCATTATTCTCTGATTTTAATGAATAACCATCTCGCGTCAAAGTAGATCCACATATAATGTTCATGCTAAACGCTGGTACCAAATAACAATTATTCAGGTCTAAAACTAATCCCAACGGTAGATGTAGATGTAGCGTGCCGAAGGCGATCACATCAACCTTGGAACCATTTTCGATGCGCATCGTCACCTCATCCTTAGCCTATCTCCGTTTAATTCGTAGCCCCTGTGATGAGGACATCAATACCATTGTTACACCCACAGCCCCTGCTGCTATACACACTGGACCAAATACTAGAGCTCGCGCATGCCAATTAAATTATCAGGTAATTTCATTTCTTGGTAATGATTCTAATGTTCATGAGAATATGATGCTGCCTAAGTTGGATACATTTGTTTTGCTTACAAATGAAGGGCCTGGCATGGATAAGAGGGATGAACACTAGAGCAAGACCAAACATGGAGATGATGGCATGCGCAAGGGGAACAAGAATGGAGTTACAAGTGATGATTTTAGACCTTTGAAGCCACCATAAGGAGTGCATGAAGCCTTGGACGAAATATACAAGATGCCACTTCATAAATTCCGTCTAGAGGCTATTATAGGTGTCGCGTCACCTTATTATTGGGCCAGGCCCATGTAATTTTGAAATACTTAAGTATAGGTTGTTTTTAGAGTCCATATGTGTGGGGAAACAAGAGTTAGGGTTGGTTTTGGACCCCTCCTCCAAAGGCCACGAAATTCCCCCTCTCTCCTCCATATATACAACCCTTAGGGAATCGCTTAGACTTTGGGTTTTGTTTAGATTAAAAGTTTGCGATAGCTGCAACTTTGCGTACTTTGTTCATGTTCAACAACCAAACAAAGACATCACAGAACCCCACCTTCATTAATAAAGCTTTCCTCTTATATTCGCAATATCCATATGGCAATCTCAGTTTCTTGCTTGTTCTTCGTTTGCTCGCAGGAAACAGACCCTCGTGGTCAGGTTGATCGTACTCCGGTGTGGTCAATAACCCCTCGAAAGTTGGTTTAATGATTGCTAAGGCGCGATGTCTCGCACGTTCGTATTTGGATCCTCAAGGTCGACTCCCACCGAAAACGATAGCCACCATCGCATCGAAACATCGGGACACCTTCGCCACTATCAAGTGGTATTAGATTTCCAGGTTGCTCGGTGAGATTTTACAGTGTTTCGTAGTTTAGGTCGTGTGTGTTCTTCATACCTATTGTCCACACAAGCTGAGCAAAATCAGAGGAATAATCTGTTCCACACAAAGGGAGTTGTGAAGGAACGTTCTGTTCATGTCATCATAGATGGAGGGAGCTGCAACAACTTGGCTAGCATGGAGATGGTGGAGAAGCTATCTCTCACCACAAGACCACATCCACATCCTTACTACATCCAATGGTTTAACAACAGCGGCAAGGTTAAGGTAACACATACTGTTCGTGTGCATTTTAGTATCTCTACATATGCTGATTATGTTGATTGTGATGTGGTATCTATGCAAGCATGTTCCTTATTACTTGGTAGACCATGGCAATTTGATAAAAATTCTGTACATCATGGTAGAAACAATCAGTATACTCTTGTTCGTAAGGATAAAAATATTACTTTGCTTCCTATGGCTCCTGATTCCATTTTGAAAGATGATATTAATAGAGCTAATAAAACAAAACAAGAGAAAAATAAGAGTGAAACTCAGATTGTGGCAAAAGAATTTGAGCAACAATTGAAGCCTAATAATAAACCATCTTGTGTTGTTTCTAAAATTAAATTGAAAAGTGCATGTTTACTTGCCACCAAATCTGATATTGATGAGCTAGATTTTAGCAAATCTGTTTGCTATGCTTTTGTGCGCAAAGAGGCATTATTTTCATTCGAGGACGTGCCTTCCTCTTTGCCCCCTGTTGTCACTAACATTTTGCAGGAGTTCGCTGACGTCTTCCCACGAGACGTGCCACCGGGATTACCACCTATTCGAGGGATTGAGCACCAAATTGACTTAATTCCCGGTGTATCGCTACCCAACCGTGCACCATATCGTACCAATCCAGAGGAGATGAAGTAGATTATGCGTCAAGTACAGGAGCTGCTCGACAAAAGTTTTATACGTGAATCTCTTAGTCCGTGTGTTTTTCCTATTATACTAGTGCCTAAAAAGGATGGTACATCATGTATGTGTGTTGATTGTAGAGGCATTAATAATATTACTATTTGTTATCATCATCCTATTACTAGGCTAGATAATATGCTTGATGAATTGAGTGGCTCTACAATATTCTCCAAAGTTGATTTGCGTAGTGGATACCATCAAATTCGTATGAAATTGGGCGATGAATGGAAAATAGCATTTAAAACTAAGTTTGGTTTACATGAGTGGTTAGTCATGCCTTTTGGGTTAACTAATGCACCTAGTACTTTCATCAGACTAATGAACAAAGTTTTACGTGCTTTCATTGGATGATTTGTGGTAGTCTACTTTGATGATATACTGATTTATAGCAAATCTTTGGAAGAACATTTGGAACATTTACGTGTTGTTTTTATTGCAATACATGATGCATGTTTGTTTGGCAACCTTGGGAAGTGCACCTTTTGCACCGACCGAGTATCTTTTCTTGGCTATGTTGTTACTCCATTGGGAATTTAAGTTGATAAAGCCAAGATTGAAGCTATTTAGAGTTGGCCAGCACAAAACGGTCACACAAGTGAGGAGTTTTCTTGGACTCATTGGTTTCTATAGGTGTTTTGTGAGAGATTTTAGCACCACTGCTGCACCTCTCAATGACCTTAGAAAGAAGGATGTGCCTTTTGTTTGGGGTACCGCACAGGAAGAAGCCTTCACGGTATTGAAAGACTTTTGAGCCTGAATGTGACGCTAGTGGAATTGGATTAGGAGGTGTGTTATTACAAGATGGCAAACTGATGTTGGGTGGAACCCTAGATGGTTGATCTTTTATGAAAGGAGCTATTCCCGCGAAGAACACGAAGAACATGGGGAAGAACAGAGAGAAAACACAAGGGGAAACACATAAGAACAAGTCCAATCACATACCCACTAGACAATCAAACACACAAGATCCACAAGGTACATGAACAACAAAGGGAAGGGTATAAGGTAAGGTTCTTCTCCATGAGGAGGTATTGATGGTAGAGTTCATCCCAAATCCAAAGGATATGGGGGCTTGAATCCTAGAAGGATCTTCCCACACAGGGGTCTTGAATCAAAGGTGGATCTTCTCCGAAGAGGGGTTGCGGTCTCTCTCGTGGAGTAGATCCGTAATGGATGAGCAAAGCTCTATCTCTAAATGAGCTACTACTTTGCTAACCCTAGAAAGGAGGATGGGGTGGTCTATTTATAGTCTAAGCCATGAAGGGGTAAGTGGGAGAGAGATACAAGGCCAAAGGCCCGGCTGCGCACAGGCAGGTACCGGACAAACGGTGGGGGTCGGACGTCCTGTGGCTCAGGACGGTCCGGACGTTCGGCGCGCATCGGACGTCCGCTGATTCTTCTCTGGACAGGTGGCGCCGGACGTCCGGTTGGCGTCGGTCGTCCGGCGTTTTGCTTCGGGACCGGTGGCACTGGATTTCCGGTAAGCGTCGGACGTCCGGTGTTCGTCGATCGTCCGGCGGCTGTAGAGGGTCGGACGTCCGGTGGCTTCCGGTCGTCCGGTCCTTGTAGACTCTGCAACTCCTTCTTCCGTCTTCTCTTCCATGCGTCCATCGCGGATGGTGTAGTTGTTCCTTGGCGCTTGCACTCCTCCTCGTCATCCGTGAAGTTCCAACAATACCTATGCATGCACACGAGAGGGGTGTCAAGTAGTATACCATCCTCGAAGGGGTCAAGTGAGCACGTGTAAAGGAGATGATTCACCTTTGTGTATGTGAAGTAGATGTTGCACGTGTCACTTGCCAAACTGACTCTTGACATGGTGATGCCCGTAGGATGCTCCGCATCACAAACCTGTTGCATGCTTTTCTGAAAAATTGAGTGGGCCTAGTCTGAACTATTCTACTTATGATAAAGAATTATATGCTCTTGTTCGGACCTTAGAAACGTGGCCACATTATTTATGGCCCAATGAATTTGTTATACATTCTGATCATGAATCCTTGAAAAATATTAAAAGTCAAGCTAAACTGAATCATAGACATGCTAAATGGGTTGAATTCATTGAGACTTTCCCTTATCTCAGTAAACACAAGAAGGGTAAAGAAAATGTTAATGTTGATGCATTGTCTCGTCGCTATTCTATGCTTTCACAACTTAACTTCAAAATATTTGTTTTTGAGACCATCAAAGATCAATATGTGCATGATACTGATTTTAAAGATGTATTGCGGAATTGGAAAGAAGGAGGAACATGGAACAAGTTCGCAGTTAATGATGGATTTGTGTTCCGTGCTAATAAGCTATGCATTCCAGCTAGCTCCGTTCGTATTTTGTTGTTGCAAGAGGCGCATGGAGGTGGATTAATGGGACATTTTGGCGTAAAGAAGATGGAGGACATACTTGCTACACATTTCTTTTGGCCAAAGATGAGACGGGATGTTGAGCGTTTTGTTGCTCGCTGCACTACATGTCAAAAAGCTAAGTCACGACTCAATCCTCATGGTTTATATATGCCTTTGCCTGTACCTAGCATTCCTTGGGAGGATATATCTATGGACTTTGTTTTAGGTTTACCATGAACAAAGAAGGCGAGGGATATCATATTTGTTGTCGTGGATAGATTCTCGAAAATGGCATACTTTATACCATGTCATAAAAGCGATGATGTTGTTAATGTTGCTGATTTGTTCTTTCGTGAAATTATTCGCTTGCATGGTGTGCCAAATACTATTGTTTCAGATTGTGATACGAAATTTCTTAGCCACTTTTGGAGATGTTTATGGGCTAAGTTGGGGACTAAACTACTTTTTAGTACTACTTGTCACCCCAAACTGATGGTCAAACTGAAGTAGTCAATAGAACATTGTCTACTATGCTTAGGGCTGTTTTGAAGAATAATAAGAGAATGTGGGAATAATGCTTGCCTCATATTGAATTTGCTTATAATCGTTCGTTGCATTCTACTACTAAGATGTGCCCTTTTGAAATTGTGTATGGTTTCCTACCTCGTGCACCCATTGATTTGTTGCCTCTTTCATCTTCAGAGAAGGTTAATTTTGATGCTAAACAACATGCTGAATTGATCTTAAAAATGCATGAGTTAACTAAGGAAAACACTAAGCGTATGAATGTTAAATATAAACTTGCTGGAGATAAGGGTAGAAAACATGTCGTGTTTGCACCTAGAGATCTTGTTTGGTTACATTTACGCCAGGATAGATTTCCTGATTTGCGTAAATCAAAGCTAATGCCACATGATGATGGTCCTTTTAAGGTGTTAGAGAAACTAAATGATAATGCATATAAACTTCAGTTGCCTGCAGATTTTGGGTTAACCCCACTTTTAACATTGTAGATTTGAAGCCTTATTTGGGTGAGGAAGATGATCTTCCGTCGAGGACAACTTCATTTCAAGAAGGGGAGGATGATGAGGACATCAATACCATTGTTACACCCACATCCCCTACTGCTATACATATTGGACCAATTACTAGAGCTCGCGCACGCCAATTAAATTATCAGGTACTTCCGTTTCTTGGTAATGATTCTAATGTTCATGAGAATATGATGCTGCCTAAGTTGGATACATTTGTTTTGCTTACAAATGAAGGGCCTGGCATGGATAAGAGGGATGAACACTAGAGGAAGACCAAACATGGAGATGATGGCATGCGCATGGGGAACAAGAACGGAGTTACAAGTGATGATTTCAGGACTTTGAAGCCACCATAAGGAGTGCATGAAGCCTTGGACAAAATATACAAGATGCCACTTCATAAATTTTGTCCATAGGCTATTATAGGTGATGCATTACCTTATTATTGGGCCAGACGCATGTAATTTCGAAATACTTAAGTGTAGGCTGCTTTTAGAGTCCGTATGTGTGGGGAAACAAGAGTTAGGGTTGGTTTCGGACCCCTCCTTCAAGGGCCACGAAATTCCCCCTCTCTCCTCCATATATACAGCCCCTAGGGCATCGTTTAGACTTTGGGTTTTGTTTAGATTAAAAGTTCACCATAGCTGCAACTTCGCGTACTTCGTTTGTGTTCAACGACCAGACAAAGACGTCACAGAACCCCACCTTCATTAATAAAGCTTTCCTCTTATATTCGCAATATCCATATTGCAATCTCACTTTCTTGCTTATTCTTCGTTTGCTCGCAGGAAACATACCCTCGTGGTCAAGTTGATCGTGCTCCGGTGTGGTCAATAACCCCTCGGAAGTTGGTTTAACGAATTCTATGGCGTGACGTCTCGCACGTTCGTGTCGGATCATCAAGGTCGACTCCCACAGAAAACGGTAGCCACCATCTCATCGAAACATCAGGACACCTTCGCTGCTATCACCCTGTTTTGAGTTACAAATATGAGCAACAAAACCAGTATCAAATACAATACCCAAACACTACTACGAGCATTAGTAAGGTACACATCAATAACATGAATATCAAATATACCTTTCACTTTGCCATACTTCTTATCCGCCATATACTTGGGGCAGTTCTGCTTCCAGTGACCTATCCCTTATAGTAGAAGCACTCTATTTCAGGCTTAAGTCTAGACTTGGGATCCTTCCCTTGAGCAGCAACTTGCTTTCTATTCTTCTTGAAGTCCCCATTCTTCCTTTTGCCCTTTTTCTTGGAACTAGTGGTCTTGTTAACCATCAACACTTGATGCTCCTTCTTGATTTCTACCTCCGCAACTTTTAGTATTGCGAAGAGATCGGGAATTGTCTTTTCCATCCCTTGCATATTATAGTTCATCACGAAGCCTTTATAGCTTGGTGGCAGTGATTGAAGAACTCTGTCAATGACACTATCATAAGGAAGATTCACTCCTAGCTGAGTCAAGTTGTTATGGTACCTAGACATTCTGAGTATGTGTTCACTGACAGAACTATTCTCCTCCATTTTGCAGCTGTAGAACTTGATGGAGACTTCATATCTCTCAACTCAAGCTTTTGCTGAAATATTAACTTCAACTCTTGGAACATCTCATATGCTCCATGATGTTCAAAACGTCTTTGAAGTCCCGATTCTAAGTCGTAAAGCATGGCACACTGAACTATTGAGTAGTCATCAGATTTGCTCTACCAGACGTTCATAACGTCCGGAGTTGCTCCTACAACGGTCTTGCACCTAGTAGTACTCCCAAGACGTAATTTTTCTATGCATCAATGAGGATATACCTCAAGTTACGGACCCTGTCCGTGTAGTTGCTACCATCATCTTTCAACTTAGCTTTCTCTAGGAACACATTAAAATTCAAGGGAATGGTAGCACGGGCCATTATTCTACAACAACATAGATATGGAAAAACTACCAGGACTATGTTCATGATAAATTAAAGTTCAATTAATCATATTACTAAAGAACTCCCACTTAGATAGACATCCCTCTAGTCATCTAAATGATCACGTGATCCCTATCTACTAAACCATGTCCGATCATCACGTGAGATGGAGTAGTTTTTAATGGTGAACATCACTATGTTGATCATATCTACTATATGATTCATGTTCGACCTTTCGGTCTCAGTGTTCCGAGGACATATCTTTATATGCTAGGCTCGTCAAGTTTAACCCGAGTATTCTGCATGTGCAAAACTGGCTTGCACCCGTTGTATGTGAATGTAGAGCTTATCACACCCGATCATCACGTGGTGTCTCGGCACGACGAACTGTAGCAACGGTGCATACTCTGGCAGAACACTTGTACCTTGAAATTTAGTGCGGGATCATCTTATAATGCTACCGTCGTACTAAGCAAAATAAGATGCATAAAAAGATAAACATCGCATGTAATCAAAATATGTGACATGATATGGCCATCATCATCTTGTGCTGTTTGATCTCCATCTCCAAAGCACCGTCATGATCTCCATTATTACCGGCTTGACACCTTGATCTCCATTGTAGCTTCGTTGTCGTCTCGCCAACTATTGCTTCTACGACTATCACTACTACTTAGTGATAAAGTAAAGCAATTACATGGCGATTGCATTTCATACAATAAAGCGACAACCATAAGGCTCCTGCCAGTTGCCGATAACTTTTACAAAACATGATCATATCATACAACAATTTATATCTCATCACGTCTTGACCATATCACATCACAACATGCCCTGCAAAAACAAGTTAGACGTCCTCTGCTTTGTTGTTGCAAGTTTTACATGGTTGCTACAGGATTCTAACAAGAACCGTTCTTACCTGCGCATCAAAACCACAATGATTTTTTGTCAAGTGTGTTGTTTTAACCTTCAACAAGGATTGGCCGTAGTCAAACTCGATTCAACTAAAGTTAGAGAAACAGACACCCGCCAGCCACCTGTGTGCGAAGCACATCAGTAGAACTGATCTCATGAACGTGGTCATGTAATGTTGGTCCGGGCCGCTTCATCCAACAATATCGCCGAATCAAAGTAAACATTTGTGGTAAGCAGTATGACTATTATTGGGGAACGTAGCATGCAATTTCAAAAAATTCCTATGATCACACAAGATCTATCTAGGAGATGCATAGCAACGGGAGGGGGAGAGTGTGTCCACATACCTTTGTAGACCGAAAGCGGAAGCGTTAGGTTAACGTGGTTGATGTAGTCTAACGTCTTCACAATCCAACCGATCCAAGTACCGAACATACGGCACCTCCGTGTTCAGCGCACGTTCAGCTCAATGATGTCCCTCAAACTCTTGATCCAGTAGAGGGTCGAGGGAGAGTTCCGTTAGCACGACGGCGTGGTGACGGTGATGGTGATGTGATCCGAGCAGGGCTTCGTCTAAGCACTATGATGCTATGACCAGAGGAGTAAATAGTGGAGGGGGGCACCGCACACGGCTAAGAGAACTATTGGTGTGCCTTGGCGGTTCCCCCCGTCCCCGTATATAAAGGAGGGGAGGAGGAGGAGGCCGGCCAAGGGGCATGCACCATGGGGGGGGGAGTCCTACTAGGAGTACGATTCAACCCCCTTTTCCTTTCTTTCACCGGAGGGAATAGGAAGGAGAGGGAGAGGGAAAGGGAAAGAGGGGTCGCGCCCCCTCCTCCTTGTACTATTCGAACTCACTAGGAGGGGGCGCGCACCACCCCCTGTGGGCTTCCCTATCTCTCCCTTTAGGCCCATGTTGGCCCAACACTTCCCCGGGGGGGGGGGGGGGTCTGGTAACACCTCGGTACTCCGGAAAAATACCCGAATCACTCGGAACCATTACGATGACCAAATACTACCTTCTAATATATGAATCTTACCTCTCGACCATTCCAATACTCCTCTCATGTTTGCGATCTCATCCGAGACTCCGAACAAACTTCGGTCACCAAAACACATACCTCATAATACTAATCGCCATCGAACGTTAAGCGTGTGGACCCTACGGGTTCGAGAACTATGTAGACATGACCGAGATAGATCTCCGGCCAATAACCAATAGTGGAACCTAGATGCTCATATGGGTTCCTACATATTCTACGAAGATCTTTATAGGTCAAACCGCGTAACAACATACGTCATTCCCTTTGCCATCAGTATGTTACTTGCCCGAGATTCGATCGTCGGTATCATCATACCTTGTTCAATCTCATTACCGGCAAGTCTCTTTACTCATTCCGTAATGAAGCATCCCATGTTGCTTGCAAGGCTCATAGTGATGTGCATTACCGAGAGGGCCCAGAGATGCCTCGATACTTGGAGTGACAAATCCTAATCTCGATCTATGCCAACTCCACAAACACCTTCGAAGACACCTGTAGAGCATCTTTATAATCACCTAGTTATGTTGTGATGTTTGATAGCACATAAGGTGTTCCTCCGGTATTCGGGAATTGCATAATCTCATAGTCAGAGGAATATGTATAAGTCATGAAGAAAGCAATAGCAATAAAACTAAATGATCATTATGCTAAGCTAACGGATGGGTCTTGTCAATCACATCATTCTCTAATGATGTGATCCCGTTCATCAAATGACAACACATGTCTATGGTCAGGAAACTCAACCATCTTTGATTAACGAGCTAGTCAAGTAGAGGCATACTAGGGACACTCTGTTTGTCCATGTATTCACACATGCACTAAGTTTCCGGTTAATACAATTCTAGCATGAATAATAACATTTATCATGATATAAGAAAATATAAATAACAACTTTATTATTGCATCTAGGGCATATTTCCTTCTTAAAGTTCATCTCCAAGAGGAGCTCTTGATGGTATCCTAGATGGATATTCCTGTGAGGGGTCTTGAATCCAAGATGGATCTTCTCCTTAGAGGTTGCGGTCTCTCTCGGTGGAGTAGATCCGGATGGATGAGCAAAGCTCTATCTCTAAATGAGCTATCACATTTGCTAACCCTAGAAAGGAGAAGGGGGAGGTCTATCCATACTCTAAGCCACTAAGGGGTAAATGGGAGAGAGATACAAGGCCAAAGGCCCACGGCTGTGCCCAGGCAGGTACCGGATGTCCGGTTGGTGTCGAACGTCCGATGGCTCATGAGCTACCGGATGTCTGGTGTGGGTCGGACGTCCGACGTTTCAGCTTGGTTGAAGTGGCGTCAGATTTTCGGACGATGTCGGTTGTCCGGTCGCTGGAGGTTGTCGGACGTCCGTTGTCGCATAGGTCGTTCACCCGCTGTAGCGTCTTTGTCTGGTTGGGTGGAAGGTGTGTCGGACGTCCGGTGCACGCCGGTCGTCCGGGTGCTGTAGAGTGTCGGACGTCTGGTGGCACGTCAGTCGTCCGGGCGCTGTAGACTCTGCGCCTCCGTCTTCTTCCATCTTCGCTTCCATGCTTCCCTTGCGGATGGTGTAGTTTTTCCTTGGCACTTGCACTCCTCCTCATTGTCCGGAGCGTTCCGACAATACCTATGTATGCACACGAGTGGAGTGTCAAGTAGTGATGCGGAGCATCCTTTGGTCATCCCCATGGACCTACCATTGTCTCATCAAGAGCCAAGAGGACCCATGACATGAGCACGAGCTAGAGCTCTCAAGAACGAGGTGACCTCCTTCCTTAGTGATATCACATATGATCCTCTTGAGACATGGCTACTACCTAAGTCCGAGATGTTGTGCATGATTAGGTACCAAGAGGAACCTCCCGAAGATGCACGTGAAGACGGACAAGCCCCCAAGTTCATGGATGAAGAGAACCGACAGAAGGATTCAAGAACAACTCCCAGGTCCCGGACATCCGGCCATGACCCCGGACATCCGGCCCCTAGAAGTGTAAATAGAGGCCTAGTCTACAGGGCCCGAACTTCCGGCAACCGGCCCGGACATCCGGCCCGTCCCCCGCACCTGGATTTCCGGCCCTTCTTCCCGAATTCCAGACCCTACCTACCAAGAGAGCAACAAGACTAGCGCCTCCATCCCGGACATCCGGCCACCCCAGCCCGGACATCCGTCCCGACGCCCTGACGTCCGGCCTCCCTTGTCTGCGCACAATGTAGGGGCCCGAGTCCCGTGTACCCCTTGGCCCACCTAGACTATATATACTCTTCTCTTACCTACGTTTTAGGGTCAGCGTTGTAATAGCACATTTGAGAGATAGAGCCTCGCTCATCCATATCGGATCTACTCCTTGAGAGAAACTGCGGCCCCTCTACGGAGAAGATCCATCTTGGATTCAAGACCCCCTTTTGGGCGGCCCCATCAAGACCTCCTCACTGAGAAGAACCGGTTACCCCTTGTATAGTCCCTTGTTGACCTTGGATTGTGTATCTCCCTTTGTGTTTCGAGAATCTAGCACATGTGTGACCGGATCTAGTTGGTTTGAGTGTTTCTCTTGTGTTCCCCTTTATGTTTTCCCCTCGTGTTCCTCGTGTTCTTCGCTGGATGCGCTCCTTTCGTGAAAGATCGGCCATCTAGGGTTCCACCGTGCATCATCTTGGTATCTAGAGCCACGTTGATCACGATTTCGGAGCCTCCCTGTTGTGTTTTATAGCCTTGTTTTGTTGTTTTGTCCATAATTCAAAAATTCCCCACAAAAATAGCCCCCAAAGTTTTTTTGTGATTTGTTGGTGTGATGAAGTTTTGTTGGATTTGATCCGCGGATTTCATGTGTTGCAGGTAGATCTAGCTTTTCCACGCCTTTTCCCCAATTTCCATCCACGAATTCTCACGAATTTTGCCACGGATTTGAACTCTCCACATGAAGTTCATCAAGTTCGTCCATGGATCCAGAGCCTGGACATCCAGCCTGACAGCTCGGACATCCGGCTTCCCCGGACATCCAACCGTCAAGCCCGGACATCCGGCCCCTGGCAGCATCACTTCCATTCCACTGTCCCGTTTTCCATCCAAATTTCACCAAATTTTGTTCCGGTGCCCACATACACTTCCGCATACCACCACCACTTCCGCATAGCATCGCCATATACCACATACACCACTATGGCTTACCACTACCAACTCCGACAATTTTGTCCCGTTTTGTCTTGAGAATTTGAGTTGTGGTTCCATGTCCTTTTGTGTTTCTGCTATTTAGGTACGGTTTGACATCGACATCACTGCCGCTCATCTTCGCCACAGACGCGTCATTGACAATGACCACCTCACCATTTTTGACACCGTCAACCGTTTCTTGCTTACGAACAACCAACATCAAACGATAAACTCGTCTTGGTATAGTGATACACCATTCTTCCCATTACATTGATAGCCATCATAGCCTTACTCTTTTGCATCGCTAACCCATCGAGACTAGCCTTTGAGTATTGCCGGCAACGTGACTTGTGCACATTAGTGATCATACTTCCCATAGCATACATATATCATTGGTGCATATCTTGGTATCATCTCTTGTGTCACAAGGTTGTCATCGCATACACAATTGCTATCTTGGTTCATGAAGCATTGCATGAGAAAAGAGCTCAAACAACAAAGAGCCAAACAAGCTTTTAAGCAAAAGGGAAAGATAAGCAAAGAGCTTTTAAGCAAGAACCATAGCATCATACAACATTAAGATTGTAATATTAGATCATCTTGGATCATACCATCGGAATACCATACATAGAGCATACTTGCGATAGAAGTCGTTGCATTTTTGCTTAGTAGTTTGTGCACAAGATTTCATATCTTCCTAGTGTGCAATCGTGCTAGCGTCTCTCTAGTGTTGTGCAACAAGAGCATTTTCGTGGATTCCACATTTTGCCTCATCCTTGGTTGCACGACCCCACTTATCTCTTTGTGTGTGTGTTTCCGTGTACCTTATTTTGCTACTGGTCTACTTGTTGCATTGCAAACTTGTGAATATTTTCCAACATTATTGAAGGTCACTAACAATAAGCTTTTACTTCTGTAGGTGTGAGAAACCGACAAGAATTGGTACCAATTGTGCTATTTCCTTGTTCCACATTGGAGTGATCTTTGATCCATCTTCAACATCGGTCAAGGTACATTTGGTATACGTTCTTCTCTTTCTACAACTCACAAATTTCCCTTGGAATGATGGATAGGGCAAGTACTTCTACCAACCCACTCTTCATCGGGCAAGACGACGACATGAACTCCTACTTGACAAAGAGCCACCTCTTTGGTGCACAACATGCTTTGCATCAAGAGCAACAAGCAATGAGCGAATGCATCAACAACCTCGCCACAGACTTGCGACTCTCTGAGAAACGTACAAGAGACTACTTCAACCACAAGCTCGACGACCACAAGCAATAGAATGATGCAAGAATGGACGAGATTCGTGCTTTGTTGCTCAATGGCTCTTCTTCCATCTCCGGCTCATCAAGTCGACACTCCGACTACACCATCTCCGGCTCAAGTACACCGACATCGAACACTCTTCGTTGTGCCGCGTGCCAAGATCGTCAAGCCAACCGCAACCCTCTACACGACAACAACTCTCAAGAACAACAACATAGTCAAAACCAAGCTACCTTTGCGCAAGCACGAGAACGGCAATGACAACGCCAACACGAAGAGGAAGAGCGAGCGCGTCTACACCAAGAAGAACAAGATGCCGAGGCACAACATCAAGAGAAACAATTGCGAGAAGCTCAAGCACTTGAGGTGCAAGCCCTCCCAAAATCAAGACAAGTCGTAGCCAACCAAGGCCGACAAGCTCGTGAACATCAAGAAGCACTTCATGAAGAAGTTCAAGAATGATTGTATCAAGCTCGCGTGCAACGTCAATCTCGACAAGTTCCTCCACAAGCTCGCCAAGAAAATCAAGTTCAACAATGGGAAGAAGACAATGGACATCCTCCATGGCAAGAGCAAGTTGTGAGAGACGATCCTCCTCATCAAGGACGTTATCATCCCCGACCCAAACACAATCAAGAGCAACGCTACGGCATGCTAAAGTTCACCATTCCCAAGTTCAATGGAAGCAATGATCCCGAAGAGTACCTTTCATCGTCATTGAAGGTCAACAAAATCTTCCGCTTGCACAACTATGAAGAAGAGAAGAAGATCGCGATGGCGTCCCTTGAGTTCCAAGACTATGTCCTCATTTGGTGGGAACAAGTCATTGAGCGCCGAGAGGCAAAAGGTGAACCGCCCATCACTACTTGGGCGCAAATGAAGGATGTCATGAGAGCACGCTTCGTGCCTACCTACTACAACCGTGACCACTTCAAGAAACTCCAACTACTCAAGCAAGGAACCAAGAGCATTGAACAATACTATAAGGAAATGGAGATTCCAATGATACGAGCCAATGTCACAGAAGATGATGAACAAACTATGGCACGTTTCGTGAATGGACTCAATCATCCCATCAAGAAGATCGCCGACTTCCAACCATACTCGAACCCCATCGAGCTAGTGCATCAAGCAACCAAAGCGGAACATCAAGTGCAAGATGACTTCAAGTATGCCAAGTTCTCATCCAAGTCATATGGTTTCTCCAACACCCAAGCTTCAACAACTCCAACACCGCCTACCTCAACCAAGCCTTCTACAAGCAACGTCGACAAGTCGAGTTCCAAGAAAGCTTTGTCAACTCCAAGTCATCCTTCTACTACAAGCAACTTCAAGCCGAGAGCTTCATCATCATCCACTCCAACCGATGAGACGGTCAAGACGAGTTCCTTCAAATGCTTCACATGCGGAGGCCGAGGCCATAAGTCCTATGAGTGCACCAACAAGTGGACCATGATCCTCAATGACGACGGCACCTATGACTCAATGAGTGAAGGAGAAATGGAAGCACTTGAGCAAGTCACCATGCACCGGCAAGTGAACGATTAAGAGGAACAAGTCTTTTGTGATGATGCTTCAAGTCCTGCTCTTGTTGTCTCCAAGGTCTTGACCCTTCAACATCACCAAGAAGAAGACCAAAGATGCCATATATTCCATACCAAGGCCGGCATCAATGGAAGGTCTGTCAAGGTCATCATCGATGGAGGGAGTTGTCATAATTTAGCAAGTGAAGAACTTTGCTCCAAGCTCCAATTGCCCAAGAAGAAGCACCCACACCCCTACAAAGTTCAATGGCTAAGCGACTCTCGCACTATTCAAGTCGAGCATAGACTGCAAGTCTCCTTGAAAATCAGAGCTTACTAAGACACTTTGGAGTGTGATGTCATTCCAAAGACTATTTGCCACCTTCTTCTTGGTCGACCATGGAAATTTGATAGAGCTGTCATCCACAACGGCCAAACAAACCACTACATCTTTAAGATTAAAGGAAAGGAGTACGTACTTCGCCCTATGTCTCCAAGCCAAGTGATCGCCGAAAAGCAAGCACCCATCATGGAGAGAATAGTGAGAGAGCGAACCACCAAAAATAGAGTGAGCGCCACAAGCCCAAATTGAGTGCCTCCACGATGAGAGAAAAGAAGAACTTAGTTCTATGTTCCACCAAAAGTGAGATAAGAGGAGTGTGTGAGAACCCATCTAGTGTCCTACACTATGTCCTTTTGTGCAAGGACGATGCACCAAAAGTGATGTAGGGTAGAACCCTATTTGGCCGATATTTTACGAAAGGAGCGGATCCCGCGATGAACACGAAGAACACAAGGGGAAAACACGAGGGAAAATCACAAAGGGGCACAAAGAGGAACACTCAAACCAACACGATTAAGTCACACATGTGCTAGATCCTTTGAACACGAGAGGAGATACAAGATCCAAAGTCAACAAGGGACGCTACAAAGGGTAACGGGTCTTCTCCGAGGAAGTCTTGATGGTCTTCTCCGCAAGGAGGTCTTGAATCCACGAGGGGATCTTCTCCGTGAGGAGGTCTTGAATCCCAGTGGATCTTCTCCGAAAGAGGGGCCGTGGTCTCTCTCAAGGAGTTGATTCAATATGGATGAGCAATGTTCTATCTCTAAATATGAGGTAAACCAATGCTGACCCTAAAACATAGGTGGAAGGGGAGTATATATAGTCTAAGGGGCGAAGAGGTATATGGGCCTCGGCCCAGATGCACTGCACACAGGCAGGAAAGGCCGGACATCCGGGCGACGGGCCGGATGTCCGGGGCTTCACGGAGAGCCGGATGTCCATGTTGGCAGGCCGGATATCCGGGCTGAAGGAACTGACTTTGTTGCTCTCTGTTTGGAGGGTGCCGGATTTGCGGGGCCGAGGCCGGATGTCCGGGACTTGGCGAGGCGCCGGATGTCCGAGGCCTGTAGCACTTGGCGGTTGGGAAGCTGTTGCTATAGGGGTCGTCTCCAGCGGCTGGAGGTCCGGGCCTGGGACCGGATGTCCGGGTCCTGGAGTTGTCTCCTTCCGTCGTCCCTTATGGGCACTCTTGGCCTTGGTCCTTAGGTTCTCCATGGTCTCCTCGGGTGTACCTGAGTATGCACAAGGTCCGTGCTTGAAGTAGCATCCATGTCTTACACGCGGAAAGGGAAGATTCAGAAAGGAGCGAGTTCACCTTAGGTCCAAAGGTGTATGCTTGAGTGTACATGGGGAATATTCTAGGATGCTCCGCATCTTCTCCCCTCCCTTGGGAAAGATCTGACCTCGGATCGAAAACCTCATCACCATGGAAACAATTGTTGTGGACGAACTTGTAGTTGGATGAAGGGGAAGAAATGGCGCAATCAAAGTACTCCAAGGTGTCGCCGGAGTTTATACATGCAAAAAGAGCAAACAGAAACATCACTCGGAAATACAATGGTTAGCACGCACAAAGTGTGCATCATGTAAGAATGAGTCTGTGCAGCAAGATTTTTCATGACAAAGCACATGAAGCTTATCAAGATGATATGGAATGGTATGCAAAGCATTCATGGAAACAAATTCATTTATCATGCGCACAAAGGTGGCGTGAATGTGATCAATGCAACCATTGTGCAAACTGATGTCATAATGGGATGGTGTATCAAAAGCATGAACACTACAACAGGAACCCCCCTACAGCAACGCATCTATGCGTTGTTGTATGTCCGTATAAGTGTTGCACTGGTCTACACCAACGGATTAATATGTGTTGCCGTTGGTGGCGTTGCAAGGGTCTACAACAACGTATATGCATCCATTGGTAAACAACGTCTAGAAACGTTGCTATCTAGCAACATATAGGGTTAGAGTCTAACAACACTACATATGCGTTGCCGGTCACCGTGCACAAAGGCTTTTCAAATGGATATCCAACCCAATCCGGCCCAATATGGGTTGGGCTTTTCTAATGGGCATATATATGATATTTCCATCCAGCCCAATATGGGTTGATCAGTCAACATTTCTATTAGGCCATTACCATCTCTGCTATTTTCTGTTGGAAAAAATCTCTACAATTATTAGTTGGCTCAATTCCATAGAGGCTACTTTTTCCATTGACCAAGTCAATTACCCAACAAAGGGTATTTTCACATCACATGACAAATAATTACTCTATCAATATCAATGCCAATTCCACATCACGTTTCATAGTTCACATTCCCCATAAGCCAAAATAACACAAGCTATATATCAACCTGATACAACATGTAGCATCAACAGACACTAAGAAATATATTAACAAACGAGTGTTCTCTTGACTCTCAAACACAATTGTATAGCTCTCCTCTTCAAAGTTAAGTCCTTTCTCATGGCATCTTGAAGGCGGCTAGGGTTGCTTTGGTCTTTATTTGTCCATCTCAACTTCTTGAAAGATGAGCTGCATATCATCCCATTAAAAGAATATGGCTAGAATCTGCAAAAAAGTATTTTAACATATCAGTAACCATGAGTTACAAAAATATATCACCATTGCAACAAAATTCTGAGTTTAGAATTAACCATGTTTTCCTTACTGTAGCTTATATAAATATTACCTAACAAAACACTACTTTTCATAAAATTCATGATGACATTTTACATATGCTGATAAGAGAACCATATCCAAATGAAAATGATAAATAAAGCTAGTGGCTCTAGATATCACTTTATGAGCTAATCAGAACAAAAGAAGTCATGATCTTCCTAAGACAAACCACCAAGATCATTACCATCAGGGATCTGCTTGTCACCAATTTTTTAACACCCATTTGTTCAAAAGCAAGCATCGCTCTGCCTCGATAACCATAGCTCCCCCCCCCAAATACCAACCAAAAGATTTATGAACATGTATATGTTCAGAATATGGTCATCATGACAAAAAGGCAGTCTATGTTTTGTTCGAACTCTAATACACACATATATAGTCAAGACAACAAATTCATTATTGTTACAAATGAGGTGATACTTGTTGATTGAGTTCTACAATGAATTCTTCCAGCGTCGTAGTTTTCGCTGTAATTGACTCTTCCCTTGTCCTTGCACACTCAATATTGTGTGATTTATTACATGATCTTGTCACAAGGTTTTTTTTGCTGTCTCTGGAGATAACAGCTCATGCTCCATAATCTGCAATTGTATCAATGGCGCCTTTGTCATGTATAATGCAGTGTTGCTACTATAGTAACTAATCAGTTTGTAACCTTCCCGCAAAAAAATCAGTTCATAACCTGTTAGATCTGAATGGTGATCCAAAGCTACTACTTGAAAATATGCTAAACTGGACATGTATACATTTAGAAATCAACCAGATTAGTTGGGGATTCCCTTGTGGGTTGGGTAGCATAGTTGGGAGAATAATATATATTTGGACACTTGCATTTGCCATTGCGAAATTAATCAGATATGCATGCACCTTATCCCTAGCTAGGATTTGACGCGCAGAAATCAACCAGACAGACTAGGTATAGACTACAACATATACTTGTGGAGAAGTACTACTACTTATTAGTACCTAGTGAGTATCCTAAGAGTACAAGAATTCGGCCATCTCACCGGAGTGGAACTGCAATAGTAATCTTTAAAATATCCTGAGCGGTTCCTCTGGCCAAATTTGGATGACATTTGATGAAGCTAGCATTATGGATCTCACACCTCATTTACCCTGCGAAGGAGAATAGAGCAGATTAGATCACATAAAATGGTTAGTGAACTGCAAGCTTGCTACTTGAGTAGAGGACCGCACTGCCGCGGGGGATGCCTATTAGTAGTAATTGAGTTGGCACTTAAGCAGATCCATGAAGTTAGCAAAAGTATGAGGATTAGGTATGGACAAGAGGAAAATGCATATCAGTGTGGAGCAGTTAGCAAAGGTGAGTTAGCCTACAAAAAGTTAACAAAGGTGAGTTGAAAATCCATTGGTGAATTACTTTAAGTTGTTAGCAAACAATCAAACAAGCGGGCGACGGGGGGAGTAAGCATCTGGACTACTGCGGGTTGAGCCATACAGCGGACTTGAAGGTGCACGTACCATGCCGGCGGTGCTGCTGCGGCGGGAAATAGGCGAAGCGACTACGAGGAGGCATTGGCGACATGGAGATACCTGAGGCGAATGGACGTGCACCACGAGTAGGGCTGCTGGTCGGAGACCATTAAGGAGGCGATGCGGATGGATCCCAAACTTACGCCGTCCCACATCGGAGGTGGCCCAGCGCCGTGGACCTTGCCGTTGCGGCATGATCCAGGAGAAAGGAGGGGGTTGGATGAGAACGACGGAGGCAGTGAGGGTATGGGTGGCGACCAAGACTTCCCCACGGTGCTCCACTTTGTCTCGGTGGCGCAAGGTAAACGAGCGGCGAGAGAATGGCGGGGAGGGGTTAACCGTATGGAGAGGAAAAACATAGGAGAGGCTAGATCCGGCGGGGAGGCGAGCCATGAAGGCACGAGCAGCGGCGGGTCAGATGAGAGTGGCGGCGCTAGTATAGGAGGCGGTTGCAGCGAGAGAGCCGGCGGCGTTGTGCAGGCGTTGCGGTAGTGGGTTTGAGGGAGATAAAATTTCTTTTAGAGTTAGAAGTAATAATATATGGTCACCTGAAATTTCATAGATCCCGCCACGCACGTCCAAAAACATCTCGCATCGTCCGCTCATTTTTTTATATACGATGTTTTTCTCTGTTGGGTTGCCACGTTACATTATTATTAGTTTTGACTAAGCTGGTTGGTTCTAAAATTCTTAGATATACCACTTACTTTGTTCATATCATCAAATTTACCAAAATACTGTCCGTATAAGATGTTGTTTTAAGTTTTGAACTGCAAAACCGTCTTATATTTAGATATAGCGGACATAAATATTTAGGGCATCTTCAAAGCGTACCCTTCAAATGCACATCCAAACCATGATGTCCAGATGTAATTTTTCATCTAATATGAACCCTATTTGTATGTGCGCACGTCCATGTCCATTTTCCGCAAAGCGAAAGGTTTGTGGGTGTCCGACCGATGCCACGTACGTGTCTGACACCCTGGTCTTACCAAAAAATAATTCTGGCGGCCTTGCCCTCTCACACGCAACCGCCCTCTGCTAGTCGTGCCACATTCATGATGGCGCAGCGCGGACATGACCTCTCACGGGAACCGGAATTGAAGTGGCACGACAGCCGAGAGCGCCGCCCGCGTCGCGTCCCGGTCTCTGCGTATGTTCCATGTCGGAGGAACATGATCGCACGGGGAGACAAGATGACTATCTAACGCATTGATGTCGGCTGCCCGTCCATCCGCCCACCAACATTAAACTGTCACGGAGATTGGGAAACCCACTCCGATCGCCCACATCGAAACAACACACTGCACGCGATCGCACACTCCACGATCTCTTTTGTTCCTCCTCTGTGCACCACCTCCGCCGTGACGGAGAGCTCTAGCGCATTGTGGGAGACCCTCTCGACGGAGTAGAAGTACGAGTTAGCTGGTCTTGCGGCCGGCTTGCCAGCGAGTTCGTCTGAGGTGAGCGACAATGACCCTACGATGGAGAAGGCGTCCGACGATGAGCCGGTGCCCGTGCCCATGCTGGTCAATGCCATCTTCACCATGGAGTAGGCGTAGTGCACACTTCAACATCGTCATGACGAAGGAGTAGCTGACTCCACCGGCATTGGCATTTCGGCTAGCGCAGAAGGACCAACGCTACAAACCTCACCCTCCTCATGCATCATCGGTTGGTCGAGAGCCAAATCTACGACGAGTTCGTGAGCGAGGAGGCCGTGGTGGATGATTACCTTTGCCTCCACCACCACGTGCCATTGTCGCCACCACCATGTCTATGTCACCAAGGAACCAATACCCAAGAGAAAGTGATGACGTACTAGAACTAATAACAGAGGAAAGGGAGGGGTCACCACTCCTTAAGCCAACGACGAGGTCCTTGGACCAAAGAAAGGAAAGGCACCGAGACAGTGACAAGGAACCCTAGGCTTTTTTATGTTTTTCATGTTTTTTATTTAGAATATTTTTATATATGATTTTTTTAAATATACAATGAGGTTTTTCTAATTGCGCAATAACATTTTTCAATATGTGATGAACATTTCTAAAACACGATAAACAATTTGAAATATATATTAAGCATTTTTAAATACACGATGAACATTTTGAAATACACAACAAACATGTTTAAAATACATGATGTGCTTTTTTCCCTCAGATGTGTATTTTCCTTTGAAATATGTGAGTATTTTTTAAAATACATGATGAATAAATTTTGAATACACAATAAATATTTTTAAAATTCACTATGGCTTTTTGGTAATACATGATGAACATTATTCAAATATACGATGAACAATTGCTAAATACATGATATGTTTTCATGAAATAGAGCATGTATAATTAAAAATGCACGATGAACATTATGAAAATACACGAAGGTTTCTTTTCTAAAAAATAAAAATTCCATGTTTTCTGAGAAACATGAACTCTCCAAAATTACAAGGACAATTTTCACTTGCATGAACAAAATTTGCAATACTTGTATTTTGACATAGTTATATAAAATTATTAAAAATACAAATATTTTTATAAATAGAATCTTTATTTGATAAAATGTTGTATTTCAAGTGAACATACACGTACAAGTAGCAACTTCATTTTGAGTGTAACGTACAAGTAGCAATCATTTTTTAGAGAATTTGTACAAACAGATATTTTTTGTGAGTAAATTGCAAGTAGCAACTGAGCGACATTAAAAATCAGCGGCAGCCCATTTCGCTAGACCCTGTGTGCACGTTCCTGGGCCTGGACTTGCTTTCGTTTTTAGAAGCGGTCCTGGACTTGCTATGTCCCAGGTGCGTGCGCGTTGGTTCATTTAGGAGGAATCTTACTGGAAACAACATGAGGTAATTGTCTCAGGTGGTTTGTAACTTGCTTAGTAACCGTGAGGTTGCTGGTTCGAGTATCAGGTGCCGCCTTTTCCTTTTTAATTCATGTGATGGAATGATAACATGTGATCTGCACAGTGCACATATGAATTATGTCTAATTGTTATTAAATTAAATTTTAAAGTAGCAACGCATAGCGTGCATCACACAGTATCCATTGTTGTTCACACAACTAGCAACAAATAGAGTACCAACGCATATATGCGTAGGTATAGAAGATACCTGACAACACATCCTTAAAGCATTGCAAATCATACGTTGTTAAAGGGGGGTTCTTGTTGTAGTGGAACATGGTAATTGGTGCTCAATGTGACTATGTGGTCATGCAATTGATGGTGGGCAATATGATCATGATGTATGAATATGCCATCAAGAAAGATCACAACAAATTTGCAAAGGAAATGCACAAGCTCATATATCATGGATGATATGGGAATACAAGATGCAACAAGGCAATCATAATGTGAGTCAAACCATGCATAAGATGCAAATTTGTCATGTGTATGATATGTCCATCGAGCATGACATGTGTGAGCACAATCAACAAATATGGAGGTGTTGGAGTACCAATGCTCGATGTCGTGGCATGAGTGGAGGTTCGAAGGAGCATCCAATAAGTCCGAGTGCTCCTCAACTTGAAGGTCCATGGGTTCCATCTCCAATGTCGGTCCTCCATCCAATAGATGTAACATGTAGACAAGAAGGAGGAGACAACAATGAAAGAATGACCCATCCAATATGCTTATTTGAAGATGCTCAAAGGGAAGGAGGTCACCATTAGGAATGTCTTAAGGATGCTGGAGTTGCGCATCTTGTATGCCTTCACATAACAAAGTTGTCTCGTGATGGTACCACCTTGTGAATCCTTCAAAACGAAAGAACATGACAAACACTCAAAAAAACAAATGAGGTTAGCGGAAGTGCAAAACCTATTCATTCGTGTGGTAAGATACCCAACAAGTGTATGCATCATGCTCATCGTAAGAAAGGACAAGGGAGCATGTCATATTATGGAGGCATATGATGCAAGAACAACCAAATACAGTAGGCTCAATCAAGCTAGCATGCATCACAAGTAAAGTGTCCAAGTCCCCAAGATCAATAATCATAGATGTAACAATTGGAGGCAAGCGACAATGAACAAAATATATCATGTGAGAGGCATGAACATATACGTCATCAACCCAAGAATGCAAGTAATAATGGAACATGGGTGATGCGACAAAGCAAGAAATCATATTAATGAAGGCAAGCAAGCTAGTAGTGTGAAGATGCAACGTACTAGAAAGAATCATGTCAAGTATGTCATGTGTGCAAATGGTAGTCATGAATAATGCACAAGACACATCACAAGCATGAAGGCAAGATATGAGCAAAATAAAATCAATAGCATGAGGCAAATGATAAACATGGCAATAGTAACAATGATCTCAACCAAGCATGCAAATACACATAGGAGTAGCATAATGGTGAGTCATGGGTAGACGCAAGAAAGGGTCACCATTGCATGGCAAATAAATAGAAACAAGCATAGCATGCAAAGTGAACACGAGAAAATGGGCATAACATAACAAGTGATATATAGCACAAAGTCGTGTGAGAGACAAGTAGAATAGATGCACGTAGTCGTTGCGCGAAGAGAACGGCGGGAAGGATAGTTCACGGGATCCCAAGTCATGTTTGCTCTCAAGAGCTCGTTTTGTCAACTCTTGGTATTGAGAGGTTGACGAGTATACGTTAGTACCTACACAAAACAAAGCCAAAGGGAAAATTGTGTGTGCGTGGTAGATGTACACATCATCCATCATGATGCGCACGTGCAAGTGTTGGTTAGCACAAAATAGCCAATGCTCAAATAAATGAGATGCGTGATATAGAAACATGTCATCCATCATGATAGGTTTTTTGTTATATATAGCATAATGGAGACTCGAATTGTGTAATGCATCATGGGAAATATGTAGAGCATTGTTATTCATGGAATGCATATAGTGCAAGAA
Source organism: Triticum aestivum (assembly GCF_018294505.1). Taxonomy (NCBI): domain Eukaryota; kingdom Viridiplantae; phylum Streptophyta; class Magnoliopsida; order Poales; family Poaceae; genus Triticum; species Triticum aestivum. Next base: position 235,760,623 of record NC_057806.1, on the reverse strand, counting down.
ATTATGGAATCATGCAAAGTATGGAATGCATCAAAATCTCCTAATATGTATTAGGAAACTATGGCGGTCTCCTCATGAGCATTAATGGAAACATCACATGGAGAATATTGACAACATCCAAAACAAAGCATATTTGGAACAATGTGACCATGGCATGGCATAGTAGATGAATTGTGCAAATCATGTAAAGGAAGCATGGCAATATCATCACATGAAAAACAAAAGCCAATGACCATCATCTCGTCATCTATGCCATAAGTGCAAATGGGATTGATTTTAATGGGGCATGCATAGTTACTATGTTGAGATTGAAATGATGCAATATGGGAGATCTCACTCATAGCATATGACAAGTTTAATGGATTGTTAAACATGATGTGACCAATAGAATTTTCACATGATATCCTATGAGGCATAGCATCACAACTATGCAACTCAACATGCTCATCATCATATTCATCATAAATAGGTAAGTCATGACATGAAGAAGTCGCACTAGCATGAAGCATGGGAGTAGGTGGATCAACATCATGCAAGCAATCATTGGTGAGATAGTCCACTAGTGGGACAAGAAAAGCACCATCACCTATTTTACCTTTGGAGCATCGCTCATGTGTTGTAGGTGAGGTGTCGAAGACCAAGTCGTGGTCATCTTCATCTTGATGGAACCATGTGGGGGGGGTGTCTTCTTCCACCATGGCCATCGTCGTCTCCATTGGAGGTATGGACTCGTCAAGGATAGGCGTGTTGTCATGTAGGAGACCTATCACCAAAGAACAAAACACACTCGGGGTAGAGGTTAGGTTGTTAGAAATCATAGTGGCCTCACATGCCGTGTCAACTACCTCACTCACTAAGTGTTGTGGCTCACTCACTCCCACTTGGATGGACTCACTCATATGGTTGGTGGAGTCACTCAAATGGCTCTCAAACTCACATAGGATCTGTGGCATTCTCTCAAGTGTGGGGCTAGTGGTGGTCACACTCATCCTCTCATCGGAAATGCACTCAATGTCATATATGGTGGAGTCACTCATCTCACTCATGAGGTGGTGGCTCTCCTCACATGGCAATTGGGTCATCTCATGATATGTGGGTGTCGGAGAGATGTAGGTGCAAACGTCTCCATGCTCAATCATGCCGTCGTCGTAGCTGTGGATAAAGGCCGAAGATGGAACATCATCACTCTCCTCGAAGTCCAAAGATAAGGTCTCATGTGCGGTCTCGTAGCTTGAATCGGAGTATGAGTCCAATATGGGCGTCGTCTTCATGTTGTTGAAGAGGTTCATGCTTGTCGCCGTGGTCAAAGGGGATGGCCCTTGCTCGACTTTCTTGTCGTCGTCTTGTTGTTGGAGGCCCATATGATGTGGCACCTCATGGCTCGTCTCCATGACCGAAGGGAAATTCCCATGCTCGGCCATCTTTCTTGAGGGGCTTCCGAAGTTGGAAGTGTCGCCCTCGCTCGTAGGTGGTCGCCTCGTTGGTGAAGATGTCGATGTAGGCGAACTCATGGGAAGTAGGCGAAGATGCCGTACGTCCAAAGGCGAAGATGCCTTGATAGCACTTGGCGAAAATGTTGAAGTGGTTGTTGTAGTCGTAGCCGTCTTGGTTGTGGTCGTCTCGCGGTCTTCTTTTGTGCTCTTGAAGCTTGGCCTTGGCGTGAAGTAGGGCTTGTTGGGACTTGTGCATTTGCATTTGGCGAGCATCTTCATGATGATGGTGTCATTGCTGTGCTTGAGCTCGATGGGGTTCGTCGTCATCATGCACATGATGTTTGGAGGTGACTTGCCCTTCATGACGATGTGGATCACGAACGTGATGGTGGTAGCCATGGAGATGTGGACGTGGACGACTTGCGCTTGCGTCATTTTTGCGCTCCGAAGACTTGTGACTTGAACGTTGCCGCCTTAAGGATGATGAAAGGGAAGAACGGTTGATCAACAAGGTCCGAATCTCCTCCATCCTTGCATCTTGCTCCTCCTTTTGTGCGGAAAGCTTGTTGTCAATGTAGTCCCTTTTCCTTCCTTTGAAGTGACGAATGTCGATGGAAAGGTTCTTGATGCGCTCTCGCAATCTTGATTGTGCGCCTTGCATTTGTCATTGTAGATCGAAGATTGACGCTTTGGTGATGTAGTTGTTCACGCCGTCGTTGTTGTCGAAGACCGGAGATGAAATGCCTTGTATTTCCATCACAACACTCGAGCAAATATGAGTGGAGAAAGGAGAAGAACTGTACCAAATGTACCTTGACCGATGTTGCAGACGGATCAATGATCACTCAATGATGTAACAAGGAAATAGCACAATTGGTACCAATTCTTGTCGGTTTCTCACACCTACACAAATAAGGCTTATGGTGGAGCTCGATGAGGATAGTGGCACAAAAATTTGAAGCAAATTGTTAGCAAGAATCAATAATATTGAAAAAGATTCACAAATTCGCAAGTGAAACAAGTAGAATAATAGCAATATGTGGCACACGAAAACACACACACAGATAGATAAACGGGGTCGTGCAACCAAGGATGAGCACAAAATGTGGAATCCACGGAAAATGCTCGTGTTGCACAACTAAAGAGAGACGCTAGCACGATTTCTTAATAGGAGGATACGACACTTGTGCACAACCTATAAGATGCAAAATGTATGAAATTTCTATCCCAAGTATGCTATGTGTATGATGTTCCGGTGGTATGATCCAAGATGATCGGATATGACAATCTTATATGCGATGGGGTATCATGCTATGGCGCTTGATTACAAGATTCTTTGCTCTTTCTCTTTTGCTTAAAAGCTAATTCATTTTTTGTATGTGTATGGCCACGTTTGCACAATCCACAAACCAAGGTAGCAATTGGGTATATACGGGAACAATCTTGTGACACAAGGGATCATATGATACCAATATGATATGGTATGTATGCAATGTATGGTGTAGATCACTAATGTGTGCAAGTAACGTTGCCGACAATACTCAATAGCTAGTCTCGATAGGCAAGTGATGCAAAATGGGCTAAGGGTTATTAATGCAATGGAAAGGGAATATACAAAGGAGGATACCATGATACCAAGATGATATGGAGGTTACCGTCCTTGGTGATGATTAGTGGCAGTGATATTGATGGAGATACCAAGATGATGGAGACTCGTCCCTAAGTAGCCGAAACACCTTAGGAAACGGAAAACCCGCGAACTCAAAATCTCAAAGGCGAATGTCAAATGGCAGTGTCGGGATGCGGTGGTGGTTGCGGAAGCTCAAAGGAATTGCAAAAATGCAATGATGGGTTTTGAGACGCAATGTGGAAATGGAGGGTAAGGTGGTGGACTATACACGGTGTCAGAATTGGAAGCACGGTCCATAAGTAGCCGAAACACCTTAGGAGACACAACTCATAACACAACAAAATTGGGTTAAGTCGGGGTTGTGGAAATGTATAGTGGGCAAGCCTATGTGGGAGTTATGGTGGTGGTGGTGTTTGATGAAGAAGCAATCGTCCCCAAGTAGCCTAAACACCTTAGGAGACTCGAATCACAACTCAAGCAACCACAAATGCTATAAGGAACAAAATTGGTTAGGTTACGGAAGTCGGTGGTGGTTATGCGGAGGTTGTGGTGGAAGCCCTAGGCAAAGTTGCAAAATTTTGATGGAGTCAAATGGTGATGATAGTATTTTTGTGGGAAGGGGTATGTCAACAGCTTTTCAATGAGCTAAAGAACGCGAAAATCAGACTCTAGATGAATTAGTTATGGACAAAACAGTGAAACATGAAAGGCTGAAGTTACAGGGGCCGGACATCCGGGGGTGGGGGCCGGATATCCGGGGGCTGATGTCCAGAACCATGCGAATTTTATGCTCCAGGAGCCGGATGTATGGACTGGGGCCCGGATGTCCGTCCCGATGGCCCAGATGTCCGGCCTGGCGATTCCAGATCTCGTTTTGGACTTCAAAACTAGATTTGGGGGCGAAAATAGATGATTTTGGGGGAAAAATTGATAGGATTTCATGGATGGAAAGTGGGGAAACATGGGGATATGCTAGATCCACTAGAAACCAAGCAAATCCATGGATCAAAATCAACAAAACTTCATCAAACCAACAAAACACAAAAACAATTGGGGCTATTTTTGGTGGGGAATTTTTGAATTTAGGACGAAATCAACAAAATTAGGCCAGAAAACACAACGGGGAGGCTCCGAAATTGTGATCAATGTGGCTCATGATACCATGATGATGTAGGGTAGAACCCTATTTCGCCAATCTTTCACGAAAGGAGCGGATCCCGTGATGAACACGAAGAACATGAGGAGAAAACATGAGGGGAAATCACAAAGGGGCACAAAGAGGAACACTCAAACCAACAAGATTAAGTCACACATGTGCTAGATCATCGGAACACGAGAGGAGATACAAGATCCAAAGTTAACAAGGGACGATACAAAAGGTAACGGGTCTTCTCCGTGAGGAGGTCCTGATGGTCTTCTCCGCAAGGAGGTCTTGAATCCATGAGGGGATCTTCTACGCGAGGAGGTCTCGAATCCAAGTGGATCTTCTCCAAGGAGGGGCTGCGGTCTCTCTCAAGGAGTAGATCCGATATGGATGAGCAATGCTCTATCTCTAAATATGAGGTAAACCAATGCTGACCCTAAAACGTAGGTGGAAGGGGAGTATATATAGTCTAATGGGCAAAGAGGTACATGGGCCTCGGCCCAGATGCACTGCACGCAGGCAGGAAAGGCCGGACATCCGGGCGATGGGCCAGATGTCCGGGGCTTCACAGAGAGCCGGATGTTCGGGCTGGCAGGCCGGATGTCCGGGCTGGAGGAGCTGACTCTGTTGCTCTCTGTTTGTAGGGTGCCGGATTTCCTGGGCCGAGGCCGGATGTCTGGGACTTGGCGAGGCGCCTGATGTCCGGGGTTGACGCCGGATGTCCGGGGCCTGTAGCACTTTACGGCTGGGAGGTTGTTGCTGTAGGGGTCGTCTCCAGCGGCCGGATGTCCGGGCCTGGGGCCGGATGTTCGGGTCCTGGAGTTGTCTCCTTCTTCTTCTGTCGTCGCTTCCGCGCACGCTTGGCCTTGGTCCTTGGGTTCTCCATGGTCTCCTCGGGTTTACCTGAGTATGCACAAGGTTCGCGCTTGAAGTAGCATCCATGTCTTACATGCGGAAAGGGAAGATTCTGAAAGGTGTGAGTTCACCTTAGGTCCAAAGGTGCATGCTTGAGTGTACATGGGGATGATCGTAGGATGCTCCGCATCAAAAAGCTAACACCTCTCACACTGTATCTTTAGTGTTGTCTTTTTTGCAGCAATTCCAAGATGTTTTCCCCGACGAGTTACCTCCGGGACTACCTCCACTACGAGGCATCAAGCACTGCATCGACCTCATCCCCGGAGCACCACTTCCGAACAAAGCTCCCTACCGCGCTGAGGGAGTCCTAGATTAGGGGGTATCCGGACAGCCGGATTATATCCTTCAACCAGACTATTGGACTATGAAGATACAAGATTGATAACTTCGTCTCGTGTCCAGATGGGACTCTACTTGGCGTGGAAGGCAAGCTAAGCAATACGGATATGTATATCTACTCCTTTCTAACCGACCTTGTGTAACCCTAACCCCCTCCAGTGTCTATATAAACCGGAGGGTTTTAGTCTGTAGGACAACATACAATCATACCATAGGCTAGCTTCTAGGGTTTAGCCTCTCCGATCTCGTGGTAGATCAACTCTTGTAATACCCATATCATCAAGAATAAATCAAGCAAGACGTAGGGTTTTACCTCCATCAAGAGGGCCCGAACCTGGGTAAAACATCGTGTCCCCTGCCTCCTGTTACCATCCGCCTTAGACGCATAGTTCGGGACCCCCTACCCGAGATCCACCGGTTTTGACACCGACATTGGTGCTTTCATTGAGAGTTCCTCTGTGTCGTCGCCGTTAGGCTTGATGGCTCCTACTATCATCGATAGCGATGCAGCCCAGGGTGAGACTTTTCTCCCCAGACAGATCTTTGTGTTTGGTGGCTTCGCACTGCGGCCGACTCGCTTGGCCATCTGGAGCAGATCGAAAGTTACGCCATGGCCACCAGGTCAGGTTTGGAAGCTTAAATTACACGGCCGATGTCTGCGGAGACGAGGACTCGACTGATTCGAGCCCCAGCCTTGTGTGCCACGTGGTCACGATGGGTATGATTTAGCTCTGCCATCGGACCGTATTCAGGAGATCGCACTGGCAGCCGCTCCGAGCCTCAATTCGGAGCCAGTTGTGCAATCCATGGACGGGTGGATAGACCCCGTCACGGAGGTCGTATCCTCAGCGGCGATCATGCCGAATATCGACCTTACCCTTCATGAGAGCCGTGTTGTCAAACTGCCGGATCCTTCTCCGACCACGGATTCTGAACCGCCTGCGCCCATTCCTGTCGAATCCGATTGGGCACCGATCATGGAGTTTACCTCCGCGGATATTTTTCAGCACTCGCCCTTCGGCCACATACTGAACTCATTAAAGTCTCTCTCCTTGTCAGGAGGATCTTGGCCGAACTATGTCCGGCAGGATTGGGATGCGGATGACGAAGAAATTCACCGCCCACCCACCACCCACTTAGTAGCCATTGTCGACGATTTAACTGACATGCTCGACTTCGACTCCAAAGACATCGATGGTATGGACGACGATGCAGGAGACGAATAGGAACCACTGCCCATAGGGCACCAGACGCCCACTTCATCACATGACATATACAAGCGCCGCCCCAAATCCCGCCTCGGCAAAAACAACGATCATATAGACCCAGCGTTAGAGTAGGGTGAACAATCGCTGGACCACGGCAACACGGAGAATCAAACGGTACAACCCGACTCTGTTAAAGATAATAATCCGGACGACATCACACCGGACAGACACCGGGAGCAACAGAATGCCCATCAAAGGCTTGTTGCCACCGTGAGGAGTCTAAAAAAGCAGAAGCAAAGGCTCAAGGTTGCGCAAGACACACTCAGAATCAGATGGAGTAAAGTACTCAACACAGCAGCGAAGTACGGCGGTAATCTCCACACCAAGAGCTATCCGTAGCGGAAGTTGCTACCTGAATTCGATGAGGAGGCCTTAGATCCCCCGCAACCAAAAATTAAAACGGCCATTCAGCTGGATAGACAACCTCACGGCCAACATAGAGCGGCAAACAACGCCGCACATAAGCCAATACGTGATCCACGCGAGGGCTCGCATCAAAAGGACGGTGCAACCAAATCCATTTATGGACCACGCAAGCACGCCCCAGCATACGATGCAACACAACAAACTTCCGAACACCACGGTACAACCAGATACAGGGGTGCCGCACACCCCCTATGTTTCACCGATGAGGTGCTGGACCATAAATTTCTAGAGGGACTCAAACCCGTAAACATAGAGCCATATGACGGAACAACAGACCCTAGGGTCTGGATTGAGGATTATATCCTCCATATCCATATGGCTCGAGGAGACGATCTACACGCCATCAAGTACTTACCCCTCAAGCTCAAAGGGCCAGCTCGGCACTGGCTTAAAAGCCTCCCCGAAAGCTCCATTGTAAGCCCGGAGAGTCAGCCCGAAAGCTTTGGAACAAGTTTCTTACTAAAAAGAACCAAATAGTCGACTGTCCGGACGCCGAAGCCGTGGCAGCCTTTAAGCATAGCGTCCGAGACGAATTGCTTGCCAGACACCTCGGCCAAGAAAAGCCAAGAACATTGGCAGCATTAACAAGCCTCATGACCCGCTTTTGCGCGGGCGAGGACAGCTAGCTCGCCCGATGCAGCACCAGCAACCCAAGTACATCCGAAGTTAGAGACGGAAACGGGAAATCACAACGCAGCAAAAATAATAAGCACCGGAATAAAGAAGACAGCCCGAAGAGCACGACAGTAAATGCCGGATTCAGAAGCTCTCGGCCAGGTCAGCAAAAGCCGCCCTCTAAAGGCTCTAGAGATGAACTGTCCAGCTTAAACAAAATTCTGGACCAAATATGTCAGATCCATAGCACCCCGATAAACCTGCAAATCATACCCACAGAGAATGTTGGGTCTTCAAGCAGTTCGGCAAGCTCAAGGCCAAACATAAGGGGCAGGATACACCAAGCGAAGACGAGGATGAGCCTCGCAAGCAAAACATTGGGGAACAGAAGAAATTTCCACCAGAAGTCAAAACAGTAAACGTGTTACACGTGATAAAGGGGAGAAACAAAGCGGCACTCCCAGATAAATATGCCCAAGGGCCTATCACCGCGGAGTTCCGCCACTGGCCGTCTCAACCAATCACCTTCGACCATCAGGATTACTCAGCAAGTATCCAGAGTGCAGGATGGGCTGCCTTGGTATTAGATCCAATAATTGACGGATACTACTTCACACGTGTCCTGATGGACGGCGGCAGTAGCTTAAACCTGATATATCAGGACACAATCCGCAAAACGGGGATAGACCCAACGAAAATTTGCCACAGTAATACTACCGTTAGAGGAGTAACGCCAGGCCCAGGGGCTCATTGCACGGGCTCCCTGCTACTAGAGGTTATATTCGGTTTCCCCGATAATTTCCGTAGCGAAAATTTAACCTTCCACATTGCTCCGTTCCAAAGTGGCTATCAAGCACTACTTGGATGCGAAGCTTTCGCTTGCTTTAATGCAATACCGCATTACGCTTCCCTCACGCTTAAGATGCCCGGTCCACGTGGCATCATTACAGTAAATGGAAATATTGAGCGATCCTTGCGCGCCGAAGAGAGTGCGGCTGCCTTGGCAGCCGCACACTAAAGCAGCCTCACCAACTAAAGCATTCGATAGGTCGTCAAGACCACGGACATGGTTAGACGAGTTTGGCGCATCTATATTTAATTCCTATAGGTTTGATGGCTACACCCCTATTACAAATACAAGGGGCTCAACGCACGCAGACAAGTGGCAATTTTTACTCATCTTGAATTGTACATGGTTTCTTTAAACCTACCTTTTTGCACGGCAACTTTTCACCTAAGTTCCTCTCTTTTACAGATGACCATCGTGCTACACCCGTCCAGGATATGGCACAACGGAGACGTGCAGCAGGGACCCGTTCTAAGGATTCTTTTTAGATTAAGACCCTGCGTCAACCTTTTTTACTGTCTCTTGTTGATACACATCCCTCGGACTCTCAGTACAATTGAGAAGGATGCTGACGTCTTGGCATGTGGCCACGTCAGAATAATGCACATACCTGGATACCAGGAGCTTATTACAAAGGGCACTATTTAGGCCCAGTTTACACCATAAAGACCAAATACCTTAGGGAGTGTTCGGCGTCGCGAGTTTGGCCTTATATGCTTCAGCTCTGAATCATGTCTTTGGTCAAATGTTGGGTTTTCCCGGCTCCTGTGTTTGGCTGCCTTACATTCCGCTCTATCGGCTAAGGCGGCACCAGGAAACTACTGCGATTGTGCCCTGGTTCATCCGGACGAGCACCTTAGTAGAGAAAGCCGAAAACTTACTGTCATGATGTAGCGCGAGACTGGTCAACCACTCGATAACCTATCAGAATCCTAGAATTCCTCCGCCTTAATGAAGGGCCGTTTCCCGGCCAGGCATGTACGCACCCCGAATTCTAGTGAGTGCGGAGCCACCAGGGCCTATATAGTAGCCCCACTGTCAAACTCCTCTGACTAAGTGAAAGTGTTAAAGCATTATAGTCTGGTTGCCTAGCTCGTTGCGCTATCACCTCCTTAATAGGACCAAGACGTTGGATTAAGTGTGGACACACGTCTTCTGCGAACACCCCACATTATATGCGTGGGTCTTGAAGCCGACAACTGCAATCTTTCAGGATATACATATGTATACGTAAAAGGCCGCACAGGAGGCATCATATTACCTTCGGGCAAAAGTATAAATACAGCCTCGATAAATTTAATAAAACATTGTTCTTACAATGGGAATACATGTCACTCAAACATAATATTCTTCGAGCACTGGGCCTCTATCAAACGAGCACCCTCAAGAACTTCTTCAAAATAGTGCTCGGCAGCCACTCGGCCTATGGCCGAACCCTGCGCCGCAACAGTGGTAGCATCCATCTCCGCCCAGTATGCTTTGACACGGGCAAGGGCCATCCGCTAGCCTTCTATGCACGCCGACCTCTTCATCGCATTGATGCGCGGCACCGCACCAAGGAACTGCTGCACTAAGCTGAAATAGCTGTTCGGCTTCGGCCTTTCCGGCCACAGATGATCTACAACAGACCTCATGGCGAGTCCGGACAATCTATTGAGTTCGGCCCATTCGGCAAGATGATCAGTTTGTGGAAGTGGACGCTCTGGAACGTTAAACTGCAACCAGAATAGCTTGTACACTTCACAGTCTGTTTGATCTTGGAAGTATTCGGCCACATCGACAGCACTCGCCATCAAATCCAGATATGCGTCTGCCGAACTCCACAGCCGATCCAGAGGGGCATACCGTGGATCTCCGAACTTCCTCCGCAGAAAAACGGGCTTCCCAGCCACAATATCACCGGCTTCACGCAGCTCCTCCTTCTTCGCTCTCATGGCAGAGCGGGTGTCTTTGGTCGCCATCGTGGCCTTTTTGAGGTTCGTCGCCTTCACTCGGTTTTCTTCTTCAAGGAACTGCCAACGGTCGGCAGTGTCTTTTAACTTTACAACCATCTTGGCCATCTTCTCTTTGCTCTCGCAATGTGCGGCCTTCTTGGCCATCATCTTGTCCAAAGGAAGGACGTAGTCATCGAGTATCGGCGCGTCATCATAAATGGGACCTAGCTCCAAATGAGAAGACACAATAGATGTAGAGGTTAAGTCATTACAAATCGAAGTGGTGATGCGGAGCATCCCAAGTTCATCCCCATGGACCTACCATCGCCTCACCAAGTGCCTAGCGGACCCATGACACGAGCACATGCAAGAGCTCTCGAAACCGAGGTGGCATCACTCCTCTCACATTTCCACTTCGATGCACATGAGACATGGGTACGATCTCATATGGACACTTTGTGCATGCTCAGGTATCATGGAGAAGCTAAGGAGCAAGGAGAAGAAGAAGAGGAAGATGGACGTGACGACGGAGAAGAATAAATGCTGAAGTGTAAGCTATAGGCTCTGAACGACCGGCCAGGACTGGACGTCCGACGATCTCCAGGCTCCGGACGTCCGACCCTGACCGGACGACCGACACCACCGCACCCGAGCCAAATCTATGGATATCCGGAGTCCCACGGACGACCGACGCCCGGACGTCCGACCCCAACCGGACGACCGACCAAAGACCACCCGAGCCGAATCGACGGACGTCTGACAGGCACCGGACGTCCGGATCCTCGCGAGCCTCCGGACGACCGGTGACTCCCGGACGTCCGACGCCTATGTGTTGTTTCCTGTTGGGCCGCACCCCATGTACCCCTTCACCCCCCTCTTTTGCACTAAGACTATATATAGACCTCCTATTCTTTCTATCTAGGGTTAGCAAAGGATTAGCTCATATTTTGTGTGAGAGCTTTGCTCATCCACTTGGTTACCTTCTCCTCGGAGATTCGAGCCTCCACCGGAGAAGATCCCCCAAGCGGATTCAAGACCCCTTTTAGGGAAGAACTCAAGACCTCCTTTGGAGAAGAACCGGCTACCGTGTACCGTCCGTTGTTGACTTTGGATCTTGTACCTCCTATTGTGTTTCGAGGATCTAGCACTTGTGTAATCATTCTTGTTAGTTTGAGTGTCTCTCTCTTGTGTTTTCCCCGTGTTTACCCTCGTTTCCCTCCTCATGTTCTTCGTGTCCATCGCGGGATCCACTCCTATCGTGAAGGATCGGCCGATTTGGGTTCTACCCTACATCATCTTGGTATCAAGAGCCTCGTTGATCACGATTTTGGAGCCTCCCAATTGTGTTGCTAGCCTAGTTTTTGTTGTTTTTGTCCCAAATTCGAAAATTCCCCAGAAAAATAGCCCCACTTTTTTTGTGATTTGTTGGTGTGTTGAAATTTTGTTGGATTTGATCCGTGGATTTGCTTTCTTTTGAGTGGATCTAGCTTTTCCCCCTTGTCTCCACCATTTCCATCCACAAAATCCTTCGGATTCGACGAATCTCCACATCTCCACCATGACCCTAACAGTTCATCCCGTGCCCGAGTTTCGACCAGGCACCGGATGTCCGACGACCGGACGACCGGCCCAGCCCGGACGTCCGACCCACACTAACAAAACTGATTTTTTTCCAGCTAGTCACCACCACCGCTCCACATTTCCGCATACGCACTCCTACCACCTATACACCATCACCACTTCCGCATACCACCACCATTGCTTACCCGTTTCATACTCCGACATGTGTTGCCACTTCAAGCTTTGAGAATTTGAGTTGCGGTTCCATATCCTTTTGTGTTTTGGCTATCTAGGTACGGTTTGACATCAACATTACCGCCGCTCTTCTTCGCCACGGACGCATCATCAACAACGACCAACTCGACGACAACTTGGTATTCGGTCTACCATTTTGACACCATACCGTAAGCAAGAATGGTAACCTCATCTTGGTATCGTGATACATCATTCTTCCATTACATTGATAGCCATCCTAGCCTTTCTCCTTTGCGTTGCTTACCCATCGAGACTAGCTATTGAGTATTGCCGGCAACGAGACTTGTGCAGATTAGTGATGATAGTTCCCATAGCATACATACATCATTGTTGCATATCTTGGTATCATCTCTTGTGTCACAAGGTGGTCATCGCATACACAATTGCTATCCTGGTTCATCAAGCATTGCATGAGAAAAGAGCTCAAACAACAAGGAGCCAAACAAGCTTTTAAGCAAAAGGGAAAGATAAGCAAAGAGCTTTTACACAAGAACCATAGCATCATACAACATTAAGATTGTCATACTCGATCATCTTGGATCATCACATAGAAACACCTTGCATAGAACATACTTGGGATAGAAGTCGTTGCATTTTTGCTTAGTAGGTTGTGCACAAGTCTTCTATCCGCCTATTGTGCAATCGTTCTAGTGTCTCTTTAGTGTTGTGCAACACGAGCATTTTTGTGGGTTCCACATTTTGGCTCATCCTTGGTTGCCCAACCCCACTTATCTCTTTGCGTGTGTGTTTCCGTGTACACTACATTGCTTGGTCTACTTGTTACATTGCAATCTTCCGAATATTTTCCAACATTATTGAAGCTCACTTACAATTGCATCAAATTTTGTGCCACCATCCTAACCAAGGTCCACCATAAGCTTTTACTTGTGTAGGTGTGAGAAACCGACAAGAATTGGTACCAATTGTGATATTTCCTTGTCCACATTGGAGTGATCATTGATCCACTTTCAACTTCGGTCAAGGTACATTTGGTATTCGTTCTTCTCTTTCTACCACTCACATTGTGTATCTTGGAATGATGGATAGGCCAAGTACTTCTACCAACCCACTCTTCATTGAGAACGACGACAACATGAACTCCTGTGTCACCAAGAGTCACCTCTTTGGTGCACAACGTGCTTTGCATCAAGAGCAACAAGCAATGAGTGAACGCATCAACAACCTCGCCGCCGACTTGTGACTCTCCGAGCAACGTACAAGGGATGACTTCGACCACAAGCTCGGCGATCACAAGGAAGAGAATGACGCAAGGATGGACGAAAATCGCGCTTTGTTGCTAAACCGCTCTTCTTCCACTTCGTCTTCATCAAGAAGGACTCGCTCAAGTCAACACTCCGACTTCACCCTCTCCGGCTCAAGTACACTGACATCGAACACTCTACGTCATGCCGCGTGCAACGATCGTCAAGCAAGCCTCAATCCTCTACGCAACACCGACTCTCAAGAGCGCTGACAACGTGAAACCCAAGAGTCCTTTGCGCTAGGATGAGAACGGCAACGTCAATGCCAACATGAAGAGGAAGAGCGAGCGCGTCTACACCAAGTTGCACAACATGCCGAGGCACAACACCAAGAACAACAACTCTGTGCAGCTCAAGCACTTGTGGCGCAACAAGCCCTCCAAGATTCAAGTCGAGCCATAGCCAACCGAGGCCGACAAGCTCATGAACATGAAGAAGCACTTCGCGAAGAAGTTCAAGAACGAAGATTTCAATCTCACATGCATTGTCAAGTTCCTCCTCGAGCTCGACAAGCGCCTCCACAAGCTCACCAACAACATCAAGTTCATCAAGAGCATGACGACAATGGAAATCCTCCATGACAAGAGCAACATGAGGTTGACAACCCTCCTCACCAATTGCGACACGAGCTTGACAATCATCTACAACATGGGCGTCATCATCCCTGACCCCAACACAATGAAGAGCAATGCTACGGTAAGCTCAAGTTCACCATGCACAAGTTCAACAGAAGCAATGATCCCAAAGAATACCTTTCATGGGCATTGAAGGTCGACAAAATCTTCCGCTTGCACAACTATGACGAAGAGAAGAAGATCGCGATGGCATCCCTTGAGTTCCAAAACTATGTCCTCATTTGGTGGGAACAAGTCATCGAGCGCCGAGAGGCAAGAGGTGAAACACCCATCACTACTTGGGCGCAAATGAAGGATGTCATGAGAGAACGCTTTGTGCCTACCTACTACAACCATGACCTCTTCAAAAAACTCCAACTAATCAAGCATGGAACCAAGAGCATTGAAGAGTACTACAAGGAGATGGAGATTTCCATGATACGAGCCAATGTCACGGAAGATGATGAGAAAACAAAGGCACGTTTCTTGAATGGAGTCAACCATCCTATCAAGAAGATCACCGAATTCCAACCATACTTGAACCTCATCGAGCTAGTGCATCAAGCTAGCAAAGCGGAACGTCAAGTGCAAGACGATTACAAGTATGCCAAGTTCTCATCCAAGTCATACGGTTTCTCCAACACCCAAGCTTCAATGACTCCAACTCCATCTACCAAGCCTTCTACAAGCAACATCGACAAGTCGAGTTCCAAGAAAGCTTCATCAACTCCAAGTCGTCCTCCTACGACAAGCAACTTCAAGCTGAGAGCTTCATCATCATCCACTCAAACCGATGAGACCGTCAAGACGATTTCCTTCAAATGCTTCACATGCGGACGCTGAGGCCACAAGTCCTATGAGTGCACCAACAAGCGGACCATGATACTCAACGATGACGACACCTACAACTCGATGAGTTAAGGATAAATAGACGCTCTTGAGCATGTCGCCATGCACCGGCAAGTGAACGATGCAGAGGAACAATTCTTTTGCGATGAAGATTCAAGTCCCGCTCTTGTTGTCTCCAAGGTCTTGACTCTCCAACATCACCAAGAAGAAGACCAAAGATGCCACATATTCCACACCAAAGTCGGCATCAATGGAAGATCCGTCAAGGTCATCACCAATGGAGGGAGTTGTCATAACCTCGCAAGTGAAGAACTTTGCTCCAAGCTCCAATTGCCCAAGAAGAAGCACCCACATCCATACAAAGTGCAATGGCTTAGTGACTCCGGCACTATCCAAGTCGAGCATCGAGTACAAGTCTCCTTCAAAATTGGCACCTACGAAGACACTTTGGAGTGCGACGTCATTCCAACGACGGTTTGCCACCTCCTCCTTGGACGCACATGGCAATGGAGTCATCCACAACGGTGGAACAAACCACTACATCTTCAATATGAAGGGCAAGGAGTACGTACTTCGTCCCATGTCTCCAAGCCAAGTGATCGCCGACAAGCAAGTCACCCATCATGGAGAGAATAGTAGGAGAGTGAGCCACCAAAAAGAGAACGCCACAAGCCCAAATCGAGCGCCTCCATGATGAGAGACAAAAAGAACTTAATTCTATTTGCCACCGAAAGTGAGATAAGAGGAGTGTGTGAGAACCCATCTAGTGTCCTACACTACGTCCTTCTGTGCAAGGAGAATGCACCAGAAGCTAACACCTCTCACACTCTTCCTCTAGTGTTGTCTTCTCTTTTGCAGGAATTTCACGATGTTTTCCCCGACGAGCTACCTCCGGGACTACCTCCACTATGAGGGATTGAGCACCGCATCGACTTCATCCCCCGAGCACTGCTTCGGAACAAAGCTCCCTACCGCGTCAACCCCGAAGAAACCAAAGAAATACAAAGGCAAATAAAGCATTTCATAGACCATGGACATGTGCGTGAAAGTTTGAGCCCTTGTGCCATCTCGGTCATTCTTGTGCCAAAACAAGACGGTAGCTTTCGCATGTGCTCCGATTGTAGACCTATCAATGCTATCACCGTTCGTTATAGGTATTATATTCCAAGCCTTGATGATATGCTTGATGAACTTAGTGGTGCCACTATCTTTTCAAAAATCGATCTTAAAAGTGGTTACTATCAAATCCGCATACAAGAGGGTGATGAATGGAAAACTTCTTTCAAAACCAAGTTTGGGTTGTATGCGTGGTTAGTCATGCCTATGCGTCTATCGGAAGCACCAGGTACTTTTATGCGCCTTATGAATCATGTCTTCCGCCCTTACATTGGTGTCTTTGTTGTGGTCTACTTTGATGATATCCTTGTTTTTAGCAAGTCTCTCAAAGAGCATGTCACCCATGTCCGAACCGTTTTGCAAACTCTTCGAAAAGAGCGTCTCTATGCTAATATGGAGAAATTCCTTTTTGGCGTTGACAAGATCGTTTTCTTGGGTTTGTATGTATTTTCCAAGGGTGTTCATGTTGATGAGTCCAAGATCAATGCTATTAAGACTTGGCCACAACCAACCAATTTGCAACAAGTGCGTAGCTTTCTTGGCCTTGCGGGTTTCTATCGTCGCTTTGTGAAATATTTTAGCACCATTGCTTCGCCTTTGCATGCTTTGAGCAAGAAGAATGCACCTTTTGTTTGGGGACCATCCCAAGATACCACTTTCAATGAGCTTAAGAATTTGCTTACTCATGCTCCCGTGCTTGCATTACCCAACTTTGACAAACACTTTGAGATTCATTGTGATGCTAGCGGTAATGGCATAGGAGGTTTGTTAACGCAAGAGAAGCGCCCCATAGCTTACTTTAGTAAGAAACTCTCCGGCGCGCAACTCAATTACCCCATCTATGACAAAGAGCTCTATGCTTTAGTCCGCATTTTGCATGAATGGGAACACTATATTCGCCCTCATGAATTTATCATTCATACCGATCATGAAACGCTCAAGTATCTTAAGGGCCAAACCAAGTTGAACAAGCGTCATGCTAAATGGAGTGAGTTTATTGAGTCTTTTCCTTATGTCATCAAGTACATTAAGGGTAAGGAAAACATTGTGGCGGATGCCCTTTCCCCCATATGCATGCTTGTTACTCAACTTGAATTGGATGTCATTGGTTTTGAGCATATAAAAGACTTGTATGAGCATGATCCTACTTCCGCTACTCCTTATGCCAAGTGTTTGACGCACACCACTTGGGAACGCTATTACATCAAAGATGGATACCTTTTAAGAACTAACAAACTTTTCATCTTCGAGTCTTCTCTTCGTTTGTTGCTTTTGCAGGAATCTCATGGAGGAGGCTTAATGCGACATTTTGGACGCGACAAGACGTTCGCTACGCTCTCAAAGAACTACTATTGGCCCAAGATGTTTTGTGACGTCAACCGCTTCACCAACTGATGCTCTACATGTCGCAAAGCTAAGTCCAAAGCCCAATCCCATGGCCTTTATATGCCTCTACCAATTCCATATCAACCATGGGAAGACATTAGCATGGACTTTGTACTTGGTTTGCCTAGGACTAGAAATGGGAAGGATTCGATATTTGTCATTGTGGACCATTTCTCAAAAATGGCACATTTCATTCCTTGTAACAAGCTAGACGATTCTTCACATGTTGCTACTCTGTTTTGTAGGGAAATATTGCGTCTACACGGAGTGCCAAAGACGATCGTCTCGGACCGTGATGCCAAGTTCCTTAGCTACTTTTGGAAGACCCTATGAACCAAGCTCGGAATCAAGCTACTCTTCTCCACGTCGTGTCATCCACAAACCGATGGCCAAACAGAAGTTACCAACCGCACACTCTCCGCTCTACTTCGAGTACTCATCAAGAAGAACAACAAGGAGTGGGAGGAGTGCCTACCTATCACCTTGTTCGCCTACAACCGAGCAAGACACTCAACAACTGACAAATCCCCCTTCGAGGTCGTCTACGGATTCAACCCTTTGTCCCCATTGGACATTCTCCCTCTACCACTCCAAGAGCGCATCAATTTGGACGCAAGTGCATGTGTGACTCATCTCAAGAAGGTGAATGAAGATACAAGACATACTATCGAGCGCCAAGTACAACGACTTGCGACCAAGCTCAACATCAGCAAGCAACCCATGGTCTTCAACATTGGTGATCTCGTGTGGCTACACCTTCGCAAGGACCGATTTCCACAAGAACGCAAGTCCAAGCTTTGACTATGAGAGGATGGACCCTTCAAGGTGCTTGCATGCTAAAATGACAAAGCCTACAAGATCGACATTCCATGCGACAAGTACTCCGTGAGAGACATCTTCAACATCAAAGATCTATCTCCCTACCATGGTGTTGAAGAATTTGATCCGAGGATGGATCTTCCCCAAGGGAGGGTAGATGATGCGGAGCATCCCAAGGTCATCCCCATGGACCTACCATCGCCTCACCAAGTGCCTAGCAGACCCATGACACGAGCACGTGCAAGAGCTCTCAAAACCGAGGTGACATAACTCCTCTCACATTTCCACTTCGATGCACATGAGACATGGCTACTACCTGATACGGACACTCTGTGCATGCTCAGGTATAATGGAGAAGCTAAGGAGGAACGAGAAGAAGAAGAGGAAGATGGACGTGATAATGGAGAGGAAGAAATGATGAAGTGGAAGCTACAGGCTCCGGACGACTGGCCAGGACCGGACGTCCGACTATCTCTAGGCTTCGGACGTCCGACCCTGACCGGACGACCGACACCACCGCACCCGAGCCAAATCTACGGATTTTCGGAGTCCCACGGACGACCGACCCCGACCGGACGACTGACCGAAGACCACCCGAGCCAAATCTACGGACGTCCGACAAGCACCGGACGTCCGAATCCTCGCGAGCCTCCGGACAACCGGTGACTCCCGGACGTCCGACGCCTGTGTGTTGTTTCGTGTTGGGCCGTAGCCCATGTACCCCTTCGCCCCCCTCTTTTTCACTAAGACTATATATAGACCTCTTATTCCTTCTAGCTAGGGTTAGCAAACGATTAGCTCATATTTTGTGTGAGAGCTTTGCTCATCCACTTGGTTACCTTCTCCTCGGAGATTCAAACCTCCACTGGAGAAGATCCCCCAAGAGGATTCAAGACCCCTTTTAGGGAAGAACTCAAGACCTCCTTTGGAGAAGAACCTGCTACCATGTACCGTCTGTTGTTGACTTTGGATCTTGTATCTCCTATTGTGTTTCGAGGATCTAGCAATTGTGTAATCATTATTGTTGGTTTGAGTGTCTCTCTCTTGTGTTTTCCCCGTGTTTACCCTCGTTTCCCTCCTCGTATTCTTCGTGTTCATCGCGGGATCCGCTCCTTTCGTGAACGATCGGCCGATTAGGGTTCTACCCTACATCAAGTGGCCTCACATGCCTTATCAACTACCTCACTCTCTCTATGTGGTGGTTCACTCACTCCCTCAAAATAGGTGCACTCAAACTCACATATGGTGGATTCACTCATCTCACTCAAGTGGTGGTGGCTGTGGCTCTCCTCACATGCGAATTGTGGTAACACATCATATATGGGGCTAGTGGTTAAGTCACTCTCACTCTCAATATGGTGGCACAAGTCACTCAAGTCATCATATGTTGTCATGGTCGAGGTAAAAGAGTCAACCATCCTGTTGTCCTCGCCGTGGATGAAGGACAAAGATGGCACATCATCACTCTCCTCTATGACCGAAGGGAAAATCCCATGCTCGATCATCTCGGCACCGTCTCCATGGATGAAGGTTGAAGATGGCACATCATCACTCTCGCCTCCTAAGATGGAAGCATCATCCTTGCTCGTCACCATGTCGCTCGCCTCCAAAGCTTGGTCCTTGATGGTCTCCGCACGACGAGGGGATAATTCCTTTGGATCCTGGTGAACAGAACTTCGATAGGCGAGAGGTGTAAGCACTGCAAGGTGTGAAGCAATCTCGTACTAAACATAGTCGTTGCCGCACCTTCTTGAAATAAAGTCGAAGTAGACTCAGCATCATCAATGCCACAAAGAGGGATGGCGCTGGAGTCGAACTTGGGAGCGTCGTCTTGGAGCTTGTCAGGCTTGGACATCGTGGTGGTACTAGCCTGATGCTCGCCGTCTTGGAGCTTGGTCATCACGAAGTGAGCATAGGGTGGAGAAGCCTTGGCCTTCATGAGTTCTCGTTCCGCGTTGAGAGCACCAATGTAGTAGTCATTGAGGGACTTGTAGTTCCCGAGGAAGATCGTCTTGGAGATATTGTTGTGCAATCCCATCATGAAGTGGAACTTCAAAGAAATGGGGTCGTCCACGCCGGCTTCTCGCAAGGCAATCTCCATCTCCTTGAAGTACGCATTGATGGACTTCGATCCTTGGTTGGTATTCTCCAATTGGCGTAGAAGTTGTTCTATGTAGGTTGGAGGCATGAACTATCGCCGCATAGCTCTCTTCATCTTGGGCCAACTCATGTCGTAGCTCTCCGAATGTGTGTGAAGCCATCATGTGGACACGTAGTCATGGAAGTTTCTTGTGGCGCACTTCACTTGCTCTTTGGAAGGGACTTGATGTAGCTTGAGGTAGTCATCCATCAAGCGCTCCCACTCGAGATACTCCTCGTGTTCTTGAGTTCCATAGAAAGGAATCACGTCATCGATGTCGAGGTCGTAGTAGCTCGTGGAAGTCGCGGACTTGAGCTTGGGGTGCTTCTCTTAAGCACAGTCTTGAGGTGCTTGTAGGCGAAGATGCCATATGTCCATAGGCGAAGATGCCTTGAAGTCGCTTAGCCAAGATGCCAAGGGAGATGGTGAAGTCGCTGAGCGGTTGTTGGTCTTGAGCTCTTGACCTTCACGTTCTTGTCGGTGGTGGTGTCGATGTCGATGTGATCTTGCCGAAGATGGTAGCTCAGAACCATGTGCTCATGAGCGTCTTCTCGAAGATGAGGAGGATCACTTGTAGGACTTGATGAGGGCTTTGATCTCCTCCATTTGAGCATGCATCTTGGCGTCGGTGGAGTTTTTCGTGGCATCGAACTCATTATTGTTGTTGTAGACCGAAGGTGAAATTCCTTGTGTATCCATCACAAGACTCTAGTAGAGGTGAGTAGGAAATGAGATAAACAATACCAAATTACCTTTTCCCAAAGTTGAGGATTTATACCGTTTCACTCAATGTGAAATGAAAGAATAGTGGAATTGGTACCGGACTTGTTCAATCACACCTATCAAGTAGAGGTTATGGAGTAGCTTCGTGAGGATAGTGGCACAAAAAAAATTGATGCAAAATGTTAGCAAGAGTCAATAATGTTGAAAGAGATTCACAAATTCGCAAGTGAAACAAGTAGACCAATAGCAATGAAGGACACACGGAAACGCACACACAGATAGATAAATGGGGTCGTACAAGCAAGGAATGAGCACAAAATGTGGAGTCCACGGAAAACGCTTGTGTTGCACAACACAAGAGAGACGCTAGCACGATTGCTCAATAGGCGGATATGACACTTGTGCACAACCTATAAGATGCAAAATGGATAAACTTTCTATCCCAAGTATGCTATGTATGTATGTTCCGGTGCTTTAGCACAAGATGATCCAAGATGATCGAGTATGATACCATACGATATATTGTAATGCACTATGATACAGTGTTATGGCCCTTGCTTACAAGCTCTTTGTGCACTCTTTTTCTTTGCTTAAAAGCTTATTCTTTTTTTGATATGGCCACAATGCGAAATGCACAAACCAAAATAGCAATTGTTTATATGGGGCAACAATCTTGTGACACAAGAGATGATATGATACCAAGATGATACCAATATGATATGGTATGTATGCAATGGAAGGTGTAGACCAATGATCACTAATGTGCACAAGTAACGTTGCCGGCAATACTCAAATGGCTAGTCTCGATAGGCAAGTGACGCAAAATTGGCTCGGGGTTAGCAATGCAATGGCAAGGGGGATATACAATAGTGTCGTCGAGGTTACCGTCCTTATATATGATGACGAACTCGTGGCGATGATGAGTGGCGGTGATCTCGATGTCGAACTGTTCCTAATTATTCGAAACACCTTAGGAAACGGAAAACCGCAAACTCAAAATCTCAAATGTCAAATGGTGGTAGCGGAAAGCGGTGGTGGTGTTGCGGAAGCTCAAATGGATTGCGGATATGCAATGATGAATTTTGGAGTAAGCAATGCCGAAGTGGAGGGTTATTGGGTTATGTGAGTCGAAGTTGAGGTCACCATCCCTAAGTAGCCGAAACACCTTAGGAGACACAACACACAACTCAAACAAGCTCAAACAAAATTTGGTTATGTTGAGGTGGCAGAAGTGTATGATGGACGAGGTTATGCGGAAGGTATGGTGGTGGTTGATGAAGAAGAAACTGTCCATAAGTAGCCACAACACCCTAGGAGACGCAAGCCACAACTCAAACAACCACTAATGCTATATGGAACAAAATGGGTTAGGTTGCGGAAGGCTATGGTGGTTATGCGGATGATGTGGCGGAAG
Source organism: Triticum aestivum (assembly GCF_018294505.1). NCBI lineage: Eukaryota > Viridiplantae > Streptophyta > Magnoliopsida > Poales > Poaceae > Triticum > Triticum aestivum. The sequence continues at coordinate 235,737,931 of NC_057806.1, read as the reverse complement.
CCCTATGCAAAGATGCCAAAGTTGCAAAAAATTGATGGAGTCAAATGATGTTGGAAGTACTTTTGTGGGAAGGAGGATGTCAATAGCTTCAAAACGAGCTAAATAACATAAAAATTGGAGTTCGTATGAATTAGTTATGACCGAAACAAGAATCAGTCAAAGTCAGTTTTCGCAGGTGTCGGACGTCAGATAAGGGTCGCAAGACCGGTGGCTGGAGCGCGCGACGGACGTCCGGAAATGGCTGGAAATCTGATGTTTTGGCTCGGGATCGGGGGTGTCGGACGTCCGGTGATGGTCGGTCGTCCGATTTCCTGGGCGTCGGACGTCCAATGAAGTGTTGGTCGTCCGGTGGGTCGGGGTCAATGCAGGATTTGTGCTCCGAGACACGATTTTGGGCGGAATTTGGGGATTTGGGGGTCAAAATTGATCAAATTTTGGAAGGTCGGAAAACTTGGGGAGACGCTAGATCCACTTGAAAACAAGCAAATCCCTGGATCAAAATAAACAAAACATCATCAAACTAACAAATCACAAAAAAATGGGGGCTATTTTTAGTGGGGATTTTCGAAATTTAGGACGAAATGAAGCAAAAGAAGGCTAGAAAACGATGGTTGGGACTCCACATACGTGATCAACGTGGCTCATGATACCATATGGTACGCGGCTAAGCTGGTGTAGGCCAATCTTTCACGATTGGAGTGGATTTGCTCGAAAAAAAGGAAGAACACGGGGAAGAACGGAGAGAAATCATAAGAGGAAACACTCAAGAACAAGTCCAATCACACATCCACTAGACAATCAAACACACAAGATCCACAAGGTACATGAACAACAAAGGGAAAGATACAAGGCAAAGTTCATCTCCAAGAGGAGGTCTTGATAGTGTCCTAGACGGATCTTCCCGTGAGGGGTCTTGAATCCAAGATGGATCTTCTCCGTAGAGGCCGCGGTCTCTCTCGGTGGAGTAGATCCGGATGGATGAGCAAAGCACTATCTCTAAATGAGCTATCACATTTGCTAACCCTAGAAAGGAGAAGGGGGAGGTCTATTTATAGTCTAAGCCACGAAGGGTAAGTGGGAGAGAGAGATACAAGGCCAAAGGCCCACGGCTGCGCACAGGCAGGTACCGGATGTCTGGTCGGTGTCGGAGGTCCGATGGCTCGTGAGGTACCAGACGTCCGGTGTGGGTCAGACGTCCGACGTATCGGCTCAGTTGAAGTGGCTTCGAATTTCCGGACGATGTCAGTCATCCGGTCGCTGGAGGTTATCATATGCCCGTTGTCGCGTCGGTCATCCGGCCACAGTAGTGTCTTCGTCTGGGTGAGTGGAAGGTGTGTCGGACATCTGGTGGACGCCGGTCGTCCGGGTGCAGTAGAGTGTCGGACGTCCGGTGGCACGTCGGTCGTCCGGCCGCTGTAGACTCTACAACTCCGTCTTCTTCCGTCTTCGCTTCCACGCTTCCCTTGCGGATGGTGTACTTGTTCCTTGGCAGTTGCACTCCTCCTCATTATCCGAAGTGTTCCGACAATACCTATGTATGCACACGAGTGGAGTGTCAAGTAGTAAACCATCCTTGAAGGGGTCAAGTGAGCATGTGTAAAGGAGATGATTCACGTTTATGTATGCGAAGTAGATGTCGCACGTGTCACTTGTCAAACAGACTCTTCATATGGTGATGTCCATAGGATGCTCCGCATCAATTTCTGGATTCCCACGCTCGTCGCGAGCATTTTGAGTACTTGTGGGTCTGAAACAGACTAAGAATAACAAAGTTATGACCGTTTTAGTGAACATCGTTCCTTCATATGGCAATTCTTCAAAGAACTTCATTTTCTCCTGACGCGTTCTGGTGCGCCGCCCAAAAATATTGTGTCCTCCATAGTGGCGATATAGTTTCTAGATATATATTGACTGATGCCAGGAATGACCTCCTATTATTGGCTGTCGCACACGTATGTTACGTCATGCCACATGGAAAAAACAAGGAGAATAAGGCTTATAGTCGCCTTATTTTTCTTGAATTTATAACCAAATGGGATTCCCCAGATCATAGAGCATGTGCAGAATGGAATGTTTATCCTTACCAGGCGGATTAATGTTTATACTCACCATAATCTCTTAGATTCCCTTCCAGAGGAGTGCCAATGGGTTCAGAAACTTCTTTGAAAAGCAGCGGCAAATGATATTCTTTGACTTCCAGGGGCAAAAAGACCCGCTTAGCGGCCAAATTTGAGGGTCCTCCGGGAGTTTTGTGCAAGCCGGAAGTATTTTCTAGATTCCAACGCTTGTCGCGACAATTTTGATTACTTGTGGGTGTTAAATGGACTCTGAACGACAAAGTTATGACCGTTTTAGTGAACACCGGTCCTTCATATGGCAGTCATTGAAAGAACTTCATTTTCTCATGAGGCGTTCTGGCACGCCGCCCCAACATTTTGTGTCCTTCATAGTGGAGATATTGTTTCCACATATATATTGACCGATGCCAGGAATGCCCTCCTATTATTGTATGTCACACATGTACGTTACGGCATGCCACACGGCAAAAACAAGGAGAATAAGGCTTATAGTCGGCTTATTTGCTTGAATTTACAACCAAATGGGATTCCCCGGATCATAGAGCATGTGCAGAATGCAATGTTTGTCCTTACTGGGCAGACTAATATTTATACTCACTGTAATCTCTCGAATTTCCTTCTAGAGGAGTGCCAATGGGTTCAGAAACTTGTCTAAAAAGCAGCGACAAATGATGTTCTTTGACTTTCAAGGGATATAAGTCCTTCTTAGGGGCCGAATTTGAGGGTCCTCCGGGCCTTCTGCACAAGCTGAAAGTATTTTCTAGATTCCCACGCTCGTCATGAGCATTTTGAATACTATTGGGTCTGAAACAGACTCCGAATGACAAAGTTATGACCATTTTAGTGAACAACGGTCCATCATATGGCAGTCCTTGAATGAACTTCATTTCCTCATGAAGCGTTCTGGCACGCCGCCCCAAAATTTTGTGTCCTCCATAGTGGAGATATTGTTTTCACACATATATTGACCGATGCCAGGAATGCCCTCCTATTATTGGTTGTTACACACGTACGTTACGGCATGCCACACGGCAAACACGGAGAATAAGGCTTATAGTCGTCTTATTTTCTTGAATTTATAACCAAATGGGATTCTCCCGATCATAGAGCATGTGCAGAATGCAACATTTGTGCTTACCAGGCAGAGTAATGTTTAAACTCACCATAATCTCTCGGATTTATTCCAATGTAGTGATAATGGGTTCAGAAACTTGATTGAAAAGCAGCGGCAAATGATGTTCGTTGATTTCTGGGGCAAAAATTCCTGCTTAGGGGGGAATCTGAGGGTCCTTCGGGACTCCTGCACAAGCCGGAAGTATTTTCTAGATTCCCATGATCGTCGTGAGCACTTTAAGTATTTGTGGGTCCAAAACAGACTCCGAATGACAAAGTTATGACCGTTTTAGTGAACGCCGGTCCTTCATATGGTAGTCTTGGAAAGAACTTCATTTTCTCGTGATGCATTCTGGCATTCTGCCCCAAAATTTTGTGTCCTCCATACTGGAGATATTGTTTCCACATATATATTGGCCGATGCCAGGAATTCCCTCCTATTATTGGTTGTCACACACATACGCTACAGCATGCCACACGGACAAATCAAGGAGAATAAGGCTTATAGTCGCCTTATTTTTCCTTAATTTACAACCAAATGGCATTCCCCGGATCATAGAGGATGTGCAAAATGCAAAGTTTGTCCTTACCAGGCGAACTAATGTTTATACTCACCATAATCTCTCGGATTTCCAAAGGAGTGCTAATGGGTTCAGAAACTTGTGTGAAAAGAAGCAGCAAATGATGTTCTTTGACTTTCAGGGGCAAAAGGTCCTCCTTAGGGGCCGAATTAGCGGGTCCTCCGGGACTCCTGTGCAAGCCGGAAGAATTTTCTAGATTGCAACACTCGTCGAGAGCATTTTGGTTACTTGTGGGTCCGAAACGGAGTATGAATGACAAAGTTATGACCGTTTCAATGAACAGTGGTCCTTCACATGGTAGTCCTTGAAAGAACTTCATTTTCTCATGACGCGTTCTGGCGTGCTGCCCCAAAATTCTGTGTCCTCCATAGTGGAGATATTGTTTCCACATATATATTGATCGATGCTAGGAATGCTGATGTGGAGCATCCCACGATCATCCCCATGGACGTACCTACACCTCCAACGACACCACTTGGACCAATGACAAGAGCAAGAGCCAAGGCTATGGGAGATAAGGTGAACTCCCTCCTCTCCGAACTTCCACTTTCTATGTATGAGACATGGCTACTACCTAAGTTCGAGTTGTTGTTCATGATTAGGTACCAAGAGGACCCTCCCGAAGATGCACGTGAAGACGGACAAGCCCCCAAGTTCATGGATGAAGAGAACCGACAGAAGGAGTCAAGAACAACTCCCAGGACCCGGACATCGGGCCACGACCCCGGATGTCCGGCCCCTGGAGCGCCGTCCATCACCAAGCTGGACAGCCGCCAAGCATCTACAGGCCCCGGACATCCGGCCCCGCCAGCCCGGACATCTGGCCCTTCCAGAGCTCCTGGATATCCGGCCTCCAGCCCGGAAATCCGGACCCCTCCGAACCCGAGATCAACAAGGCCTGCCGCTCCAGCCCGGACATCCGGCTCCTCGTGAAAGACAGGACATCCGGCCCGACGCCCGGACATCCGTCCTCCCGTGTCTGCGCACAGTGAAGGCCTGAGGCCCGTGTACCCCTTCAACCCCCTAGACTATATATACTCCTCCTCGTTCAACTCTCTAGGGTTAGCATTGGTTTAGCTCATATTTAGAGATAGAGCATTCCTCATCCACATCGGATCTACTCCACGAGAGAGATCTTCGGCCCCTCTTCGGAGAAGATCCCTTTGGATTCAAGACCTCCTTGCGGAGAAGAACTTTAAGACCTCCTCACGGAGAAGACCGGCTACCTTTGTATCGTCCTTAGTTGTCCGTGGATCGTGTGATTTCTTTTGTACTCGAGGATCAAGCACATGTGTGACTATTTCTTGTTGGTTTAGTGTTTCTCTTGTCTTTCCCCCATATTTTCCCTCGTTTCCCTCCCCATGTTCCTCGTGTTCGTTGCGGGATCCTCTCCCTTCGTGAAAGATCGGCTGATTAGGGTTCTACCCTACATCATCTTGGTATCTAGAGCCAAGTTGATCACGATATCGGAGCCTCCCCATTGTGTTTCTAGCATAACTTTTGTTGATTTTGTCCCTAATTCTAAAATTCCCCACAAAAATAGCCCCAAATTTTTTTTGTGATGAAGTTTTGTCGGATTTGATCCGCGGATTTCGTGTGTTGCAGGTAGATCTAGCCTTCCATCCACTTTTCCCCAATTTCCATCCACAAATTCTGCCAAATTTGGAGCGGATTTCACCTCTCCACGTGATGTTCATCACGTTCGTCCCCGGATCCAGAGCCCGGACATCCAGCCCGACAACCTGGATGTAACGCCCCGAGACCGATGTGCCAGGTGTCGTCCAGTTATTCGCTGTTGTTGCCTTGTCATTGCTTGCGTGTCATGCATTGCATATCATGTCATCATGTGCATTTCATTTGCATACGTGTTCGTCTCATGCATCCGGGCATTTTCCCCATTGTCAGTTTCGCATTCCGGCGCTTCGTTCTCCCCCGGTGGTCATTTCTACCTTTGTTTCGTGTGTGGGGATTAAACAATTCCGGATTGGACCGAGACTTGCCAAGCGGCCTTGGTTTACTACCGGTAGACCGCCTGTCAAGTTTCATGCCATTTGGACTTCGTTTGATGCTCCAACGGTTAACCGAGGGACCGAAAAGGCCTCGTGTGTGTTTCAGCCCAACACCCCTCCAATTTGGCCCAAAACCCACCTAAACCTCCTCCATCATCTAGAACGTTCGATCACGATCGCGTGGCCAAAAACCGCACCTCGTTTGGACTCCCCTAGCTCCCTCTACCTATAAATATGCGCACGCCGTTCATTTTCGCGGACGAAACCCTAGCCTCTTCTCCACCGCGCCACCGGACACGTCCGGGCGGAGCCGGACACGTCCGGGCGGAGCCGGACATGTCCACTGTCGCACTGCCACCTCACCCGGACCAATCCAGAGTCACCACGTCATCGCCACCGCCGCCCTCGCCCACTCACATCGCGCCACCTGTCGCCGCCACTTCCCACCGCCGACGCGGCGCGCGGAGCCCATCCGGGGCCCGCGCGGGCCCATCTCGCCGCCGCCACCGCCGCGCGGGAGCCCGCGCCCGCAACCTCGCCGGATCTTCGCGCCGCCCTCACGACCGTCGCCGGCGACGAACCCCGGCGACCGGAGCTCGCTGCCGCCGCTTTTTCTCCCTCCGCCGCCCACGCCAGAGGTCGCCGGAGCCGCGCCCCCATCTCCGGCAACGGTCGCCTCCCGCCTCTTCCTCTCCGTCGCAGGAGCTCGCCGCTCCGCCGCGTCACCCTTCGGCGCCGCCATGCATCACCGGAGTTCGCCGCGCCGCCTCGTCCTTCGAACCGCCGCCCGCCGGCAGCCTTCCTCCGCCGCCCCGCGCCGGGATCCGGCCGGATCCGGCGAGATCCGGCCCGGATCCGCCATCTCCGGCGAGTTCCATCTCTCTCCCCGCCATCTTCGGCGAGAACCGTGCCGGCGAACCTCGGATTTCGTGAAGTTGACTTTTCATGGAGGTATAATCTCACCAAGTCCCTGAAATTCCCAGATTCATATGCCCATGTTAATCGTGCCGTAACTTTGCATCCGTAGATCCGTTTTGCGCATATAGAATATCGAAATGGTCGCCTCAGAGAGTACGTCATTTCATCTCATTGCATCATTTTCATTTGAATTCATCTTGATGCCCGAAATGCTGTTGGAAGAGTGCTAGTTGAGATAATTGTCAGATCTGCTGCTCCATTTAGATATGTCATTTTTGCCATGATTATTGTGTGCATGATATGCCCATGAGCCCTACATGTGTTTTTTATATGTTTTGCCATCTAGCCAGAGGTGCAACCCATGTATTTTTGTGATGTGTGTGGTGACTAGCACAAGTTTGCAAAGTGGTGCACTTGTTAATGCTGATTTCAGGGACTTGGCATTTCCATCAAGTCCTTGGTCTGTTTATCTCATTATGCCATATGTTCATGTTGTTTCCTAGTGATCCATGGCTCTTTTGAGGATGATCAGTAAGGATGTTTTGTTAATCTTGTGGTGCTCTATCCGTCCATGTCTTTGTTTGCAATTATGGAGCACTCTAGCTTGAGCCAATCGAGCTCTACTTTTGCTATTTCGTGAATCTGGGCAGATTGTCTACTTGTTAGCGATTCTGCCGAGGATGTTGTAGTTGATCCGTGCATGCCATGTTATTGTTCTTGCCATGTCTAGCTTGTATAATGTGTATTCTTGATGGGTGTATGCTTAGATTGTCATGCCTTGCTCTGTAGTGAGCGCATCGAGCTCGTTAACATGCCTACTTGATATCTGTTTTCAGCATGCTCCAGTTTTCACTAAGTCTGAGAACCGACTATGTTTTTGCCATGTTCACATGCTTGCAATTGTATTTTCTGATCCCTTTTGGCTCAAGGTCACTAAGGGACTTTTGTTAAGATATTTGAGTAGTTCCATGCCATGCTTTACTTTGCCATGTTCAGGTCCTGTAGCATATAGTTTTCATGCTCCGAAGTGTGCTACCTGATCTGAAATTCCAGACAAGTGTTAATTTCACTAAGCTTGACCTATCCGGTGTTGCCCAGAGAACGAGATATCAGGATGTCGGCGCATCGGGCGGCTTTGCTGGACTTGTTTTACCATTGTCGAGGATGTCTTGAAGAACCGGGATACCGAGTCTGATCGGAATGTCTCGGGAGGAGGTCTATTCCTTCGTTGACCGTGAGAGCTTGTGATAGGCTAAGTCAGGACACCCCTGCATGGATTTGAACTTTCGAAAGCCGTGCCAGTGGTTATGGGCAGAAGGGAATTTGTTAATGTCCGGTTGTAGAAAACATGAAGTTGACCTTAATTAAAATGCATCAACCGCGTGTGTAACCGTGATGGTCTCTTTCCGGCGGAGTCCGGGAAGTTAACACGATGTTGGAGTTATGCTTGACGTAGGTTGTACTAGGATCACTTCTTGATCATAGTTTCCCGACCGTGCTTTGCCTTCTCTTCTCGCTCTTATTTGCGTATGTTAGCCACCATATATGCTAGTCGCTTGCTGCAGCTCCACCTCATACCTTTTACCTTACCCATAAGATTAAATAGTCTTGATCGCGAGGGTGCGAGATTGCTGAGTCCCAGTGCCTCACAGATACTTCCAAACCAGTTTGCAGGTGCCGTCGAACCGTGAAGATGACGCAACCAAGCTCAGGAGGAGCTCGTTGAAGATCTTGTCCTTTGTGTTGTCTTGTTCTAGTTGATCAGTAGTGGAGCCCAGTTGGGGTCGATCGGGGACCGTGTCGCATTTGGGGTTCTTCTTTTATTTTGGTTCCGTAGTCGGACCTTGTTTGTATCTGGATGATGTAATGCTTTATTCATGTAATTGTGTGAAGTGGCGATTGTAAGGCAACTATGTATCTTTTCCCTTATGTATTACATGGGTTGTGTGAAGATTACCTCACTTGCGACATTGCTTTCAATGCGGTTATGCCTCTAAGTCGTGCTTCGACACATGGGAGATATAGCCGCATCGAGGGCGTTACAATTTAGTATCAGAGCCTTCCCCGACCTTAGGAGCCCCCACTGATTGATCGTTTTTAGCAGCCGAGATGTGTGTAGAAAAAAAAGTTTTGAGTCATTTAGGAATTATATATCGTAGAGTTTAGGAATTCTTTTTACTTCCCAGTCCCCTCATTGCTCTGGTAAGGCATGAAGTAGAGTTTTGACTCTTCTCTTCTCAAATTTCACTAAAAAACTTTTAGGATCACGCGAGTATATTGGAATCGTTCCGATGGTTTTGTGACGAGAACATTGTCTTGGTGCCTCCTGTCAGGGGTTTTGTGGCAGTGTCCCGGGGAGTTGAGCTCCGAGGTGTTGTCGTCACAATTTTATCGTTGCAGTTCTGGAATACCTGAGTTGAGTACGCCAACATCGAAAATCTCTTTTATGCAGTTCGTTGGTGAGATAACCTCGACGCCATCCAGTACTGGGGCGGGAGTTCGGGAGTATTGCCATAGCTTGTATAACGGATGCTTTTCGTAGGTTGAGGTAGATGATTTCTGAAGGTTTCTTGGTTATGTGTTGAAGGATGGATACAGCAGGATGTAGGATTTGCTAGTTTGGGTGAGATATTATGCTTCCCCTGTATCCCCAACACCTGATTGCATAACCGGAAAATTTCGGGAGTTTATAAGTGGGAATTCAAGTAGCTCTTAGGATATCTTTTCGACAGATGTATGATATGAAATTGGGGTTCGACGTCTAGTGGTCCGCCTATTCACGGTCGGTTTTACAGTGGTCTTGTTGTGTCTTAAAGAGTCCTTGGCTATGCCGACTCGGGGATGCTTCGTATGTCATGTGCACTGCCTTGTACATGATGGTGCTGTACGATCGAGCCCGTGTAGGCCCCACCATGAAAACTTCAGGCGAAATCTCTATCATATGTTTGTTCCGGCTTATTTTGCAAGCCAATCCTTGTTTTTTTGAGATGTGGTATTTGAGTTGCTTCGAAGTTAAATGTTGATTCCATACCTTCCCCAAATGGTGTTCTCATATTCCTATGTGAATACTAATCCTTCTCGATCATCGAGTTTGTCATGTCAATCCTTTTCAACCGGTGTGCTTCTCTTCTAGTGGATCCGATCATTTCAACTTCCGCAAGATCAATTATCAGTTTTTTCTCAACGGTGTTTGTTCCATCCGTCTCCAAGTTGCCTTTGTTTTTCCCTCCCACCCACCCTTTTTCTTCAAGGACTCACACATCTCAATCAAGTATCATTTTATTCTTGTGAAGTCTCTCTTTTCCTTTTCCGTCAAACCGGTGATTCTCACGAAGATTCTAACGGAGCTTCAAGTTCGTCATTCTTCATTCTTTTCATCTCTGGTGGTTTCAAGTCAAGCTTTGCTGATCATATCCTTTCCTCGTTTCAATGCTTTCTCATGCCGGTGCAATTCTTAATCTTCCCCGCTTGCTATTCTTTTGTTCCGGAGTGCTCAAGATATCTCAGAAGGCTCGTCTTTTCATTCAAGATCAGTTGAACCTATTTCGAGCTTGCTATCTCATTCTATCCATTTAAATCTTACCGGTGCTTTCTCTATTTTAAATCGTTCCATGGTGTATCTTTCGAGTGGGCCCTAACCCACAGGTCTTTTTCCAGGATCTTACCTGACTCTTCTTATTTTTCCCGGAGCTATCCTCAAATTTCATTTCGAAGTTTGACGTAAGAATGATTTATCATCAGTCAAATGCCTCTCTCCAAGATCTGTCAAATTCTTTTCATCGTTCGCTCAAACTTTCCAATTTTAATTCTGGAGTGCCTCTACAATTCTTGGTGTTGTTTCTCGTCGTCATTCTCTGTATTGAAGACCGAAGAAGATTGTTCTCTCAATCTTGCTCCATTCTCTTCAAAATTCGTGATTCTAGCTTGTTTCCATCCTCTCATAATTCTTTTCGACTGTGAGATTTCTTTTCTCCTATCTGGAGCAATTCAGGAGTCTTTTTCAGTTTGTTCATCCGGAGACCATCATCTCAAAATTTATTCATTCTCAGCTTTCAGTTATCATTCTCCAATCTTACCGGTGCTTCGTTCAAGTGTCTTTAATCGGCTCGTGATCCCTTCGTTCTCATGTATCTAAATTCTCTCAAGCATCTTCGTTCTTTTGCTAAATTCTTCCCGGTGATTCGTTATCTTTTATTCGTTCTTTTCCGATTCTTACGGTGGTTCATTCAAGATTTCTCTTCCTTATCAATTTATTCGTTGTTTCTATTCTACCGGCGGGTCGTTCAAGATTTTCTCTAGTTATCGATATCTCTCTTAATCCTATCCACGAGAATAAGTAGTGTGCCAAATCCATTGTTTGTCATCAATTAAATTGGTGAAGGATAAAGCCTAATGTAATTCTTATTCTTGTTTCATCAAGTTTATTCAATTTCTTTTCCGGAATGGTTCATCATATCATATTTATCGATTCGAGATGCTTCATCTTTTCTTTTTCCGGAGTTCCAAGCTCTAATTATCACGGAGATCCATCTAAATCATTACAAGGTTTCACCTTGTGTTTTCAACTTCTCTTTCTTTTCGTTATCTTTTGTTTACCGGAGTTCCTCATGGATGTCCTACATGATGATTCATTAAGGATTTAATTCCTTCTCGAAGTGTTCATTGACATTCTTTGCTAAGAAGCTCAAGGTTTCTTCATCTTGCTATCCGGAGTACAATTTCTTTCTACCGTATCTTTGGAGGTGGTTTTACATCATTCTTGATAATTTGAGTTCATGATTCACATGTTATTAAGAATGAGGTATTTTAAATCCATCAATCTCTTCTTTGGAGTTATCTTGGGTTATATTTCACCAAAGCCTTCCCTAAGGATTGTTGCTAGTTATGGTGCTTATAAATGACCCAAGTTCTCCATTTATCCTCCCGGTGAAATAAGTTTCTCGTCCATATCAATCCAATTCCTTTTCCCGTGAGTGGCAGGTTGTCACCTCATAAGTTTGAGATGTGTTCCATAAGACCATATAAAGTTTATTCTTTTCGTTGTGGATTGTTCCAACAACTCCGTGTGACCCTTCTCTTTAAGATGCTTTTCAGGTAGAAGATGTTGTTTTCTTCTCCGTTTTTTTGTTCCTCGATACAACTTCTATTCTTTCGTTCCGGAGGCATTGTGTTGTTGTTCTCTTCAACCATTTTCTTGTTTTGTCAAGATCATGTTCTTTTCATGATTGTCCATTTAACCGGAGTGTCGTGCCCTCTTTTCAAGTTCTATCACCTTATCAAGTTCTTATTCAATTACTTTCTTTTCAACCGGAGTGCTACCCGAATTTGGTCTTCCTTGATCCCCTTCCTTAACCGGAGTGTTTTCTATATATATCTTCCCTTCAACCTCAAGGTTTTCGCAATGTTCTTTGTCCCTCTTTTCTAACGGAGTGTTTTCGACTTTGTTCACCTTCGTTGTATTCTTTTTTTTTGAATTTGTTCAACCTCCGAAGGTTATTTGGTTTCACTCGTTTGTCAAAGGAGAAACTTAGTTTTACCTCTTCCCTTTCTTTTCCGTTTTCCCTCCGGTGACATTCTAGATCTCGGGACGAGATCCTCTCGTAGTGGTGGAGTGTTGTAACGCCCTGAGACAGATGTGCCAGGTGTCGTCCAGTTATTCGCTGTTGTTGCCTTGTCATTGCTTGCGTGTCATGCATTGCATATCATGTCATCATGTGCATTTCATTTGCATACGTGTTCGTCTCATGCATCCGGGCATTTTCCCCGTTGTCAGTTTTGCATTCCGGCGCTTCGTTCTCCTCCGGTGGTCATTTCTACCTTTCTTTCGTGTGTGGGGATCAAACATTTCCAGATTGGACCGAGACTTGCCAAGCGGCCTTGGTTTACTACCGGTAGACCGCCTGTCAAGTTTCGTGCCATTTGGACTTCGTTTGATGCTCCAACGGTTAACCGAGGGACCGAAAAGGCCTCGTGTGTGTTGCAGCCCAACACCCCTCCAATTTGGCCCAAAACCCACCTAAACCTCCACCATCATCTAGAACGTTCGATCACGATCGCGTGGCCGAAAATCGCACCTCGTTTGGACTCTCCTAGCTCCCTCTACCTATAAATATGCGCACCCCGTTCATTTTCGCGGACGAAACCCTAGCCTCTTCTCCACCGCGCCGCCGGACACGTCCGGGCGGAGCCGGACATGTCCACCGCCGCACTGCCACCTCACCCGGACCAATCCGGAGTCACCACGTCATCGCCACCGCCGCCCTCGCCCACTCACATCGCGCCACCTGTCGCCGCCACTTCCCACCGCCGCCTCGGCGCGCGGAGCCCATCCGGGGCCCGCGCGGGCCCATCTCGCCGCCGCCACCGCCGCGCGGGAGCCCGCGCCCGCAACCTCGCCGAATCTTCGCGCCGCCCTCATGACCGTCGCCGGCGACGAACCTCGGCGACCGGAGCTCGCTGCCGCCGCTTTTTCTCCCTCCGCCGCACGCGCCAGAGGTCGCCGGAGCCGCGCCCCCATCTCCGGCAACAGCCGCCTCCCGCCTCTGCCTCTCTGCCGTAGGAGCTCGCCGCTCCGCCGCGTCACCCTCCGGCACCGCCATGCATCACCGGAGTTCGCCCCGCTGCCTCGTCCTTCGAACCGCCGCCCGCCGGTAGCCTTCCTCCGCCGCCCCGCGCCGGGATCCGGCCGGATCCGGCGAGATCCGGCCAAGATCCGCCATCTCCGGCGAGTTCCATCTCTCTCCCCGCCATCTCCGGCGAGAACCGCGTCGGCGTACCTCGGATTTCGTGAAGTTGACTTTTCACGGAGGTATAATCTCACCAAGTCCCTGAAATTCCCAGATCCATATGCCCATGTTCATCGTGCTGTAACTTTGCATCCGTAGATCCGTTTTGCGCATATAGCATATCGAAATGTTCATCTCAAAGAATACGTCATTTCATCTCACTGCATCATTTTCATTTGAGTTCATATTGATGCCCAAAATGCTGTTGGAAGAGTGCTAGTTGAGATAATTGTCAGATCTGCTGCTCCATTTAGATATTTGTCATTTTTGCCATGATTATTGTGTGCATGATATGCCCATGAGCCCTACATGTGTTTTTTTATATGTTTTGCCATCTATCCAGAGGTGCAACCCATGTATTTTTGTGATGTGTGTGGTGACTAGCACAAGCTTGCCATGTGGTGCACTTGTTAATGCTGATTTCAGGGACTTAGCATTTCCATTAAGTCCTTGGTCTGTTTATCTCATTATGCCATATGTTCATGTTGTTTCCTAGTGATCCATGCCTCTTTTGAGGATGATCAGTAAGGACGTTTTGTTAATCTTGTGGTGCTCTATCCGTCCATGTCTTTGTTTGCAATTATGGAGCACTCTAGCTTGAGCCAATCGAGCTCTACTTTTGCTATTTCGTGAATCTGGGCAGATTGTCTACTTGTTAGCGATTTTGCCGAGGATGTTGTAGTTGATCCGTGCATGCCATGTTATTGTTCTTGCCATGTCTAGCTTGTATAATGTGTATTCTTGATGGGTGTATGCTTAGATTGTCATGCCTTGCTCTGTAGTGAGCGCATCGAGCTTGTTAACATGCCTACTTGATATCTGTTTTCAGCATGCTCCAGTTTTGACTAAGTCTGAGAACCGACTATGTTTTTGCCATGTTCACATGCTTGCAATTGTATTTTCTGATCCCTTTTGGCTCAAGGTCACTAAGGGACTTTTGTTAAGTTATTTGAGTAGTTCCATGCCATGCTTTACTTTGCCATGTTCAGGTCCTGTAGCATATAGTTTTCATGCTCCGAAGTGTGCTACCTGATCTGAAATTCCAGACAAGTGTTAATTTCACTATGTCTGAAATCTGTTTACCAAATGCACTTTTGCCATGCTTTTTTGAACCTGTTAATGGATTAATTGGCCGTAGCTCAGTGTTCATCTTTTGTTAAGCATCTTGAGTGGATCCGTTCCATGTATTTTGTTTCCATGTTTGAGTGTTGTAGCATGTTCATCTTGTTGCATTTAGTTGGCTACTTGCTGTATATCGCAGACCGGTGTCATATTTGAATTGCTTGCCATTTCCAAACCGTAACTCCGATTCCGGTGATCTTTATATCGTTTTCAAGCGATTTCATCTCATCTTTCCAGTGGCATAATTGGATTTCCAAGTTGAGGCCAGGTTCTTTCATTCCCTTGCAAATCATGCATATGCATCGCATACCGCATCCCGCATCTCATACCATGTTCATGTGCTGGTTGTTTACTATGTTGTGTGCTTATTTCCGGTGTTTGCTTCTTTGGGTTGGTTTCGGTAACGTCGCGTTTGTGAGGACCCGTTCGTCTACGTCCGTTTGTCTTCTTCATGGACTCGTTCTTCTTCCTTGCGGGATTTCAGGCAAGATGATCATACCCTCGAAATCACTTCTATCTTTGCTTGCTTAGTTGCTCGCTCTTTTTCTATGCCTATGCTGCGATTCCTACCACTTGCTTATCATGCCTCCCATATTGTTGAACCCAGCCTCTAACCCACCTTGTCCTAGCAAACCATTGATTGGCTATGTTACCGCTTTGCTCAGCACCTCTTATAGTGTTGTTAGTTGCAGGTGAAGATTGAAGTTTTGTTCCTCGTTGGAACATGGAGATGTTGTTCCTTGTTGGAACATGTTTACTTGTTGGGATATCACAATATATCTTATTTAATTAATGCATCTATATACTTGGTAAAGGGTGGAAGGCTCGGCCTTATGCCTGGTGTTTTGTTCCACTCTTGCCGCCCTAGTTTCCGTCATATCGGTGTTATGTTCCTGGATTTTGCGTTCCTTACGCGGTTGGGTTATAATGGGACCCCCTTGACAGTTCGCTTTGAATAAAACTCCTCCAGCAAGGCCCAACCTTGCTTTTACCATTCGCAACCTAGCCTTTTTCCCTTGGGAGTCGCACATCCCGAGGGTCATCTTTATTTTAACCCCCCCGGGCCAGTGCTTGTCTAAGTGTTTATTCGAAATGGGCAGCCTGCGGGGCCACCTCGGGGAAACTTGAGGGCTGGTTTTACTCATAGCTTGACCTATCCGGTGTTGCCCAGAGAACGAGATATGTGCAACTCCCATCAGGATGTCGGTGCATCGGGCGGCTTTGCTGGACTTGTTTTACCATTGTCGAGGATGTCTTGAAGAACCGGCATACCGAGTCTGATCGGAATGTCTCGGGAGGAGGTCTATTCCTTCGTTGACCGTGAGAACTTGTGATGGGCTAAGTTGGGACACCCCTGCATGGATTTGAACTTTCGAAAGCCGTGCCCGCGGTTATGGGCAGAAGGGAATTTGTTAACGTCCGGTTGTAGAAAACATGAAGTTGACCTTAATTAAAATGCATCAACTGCGTGTGTAACCGTGATGGTCTCTTTCCTGCGGAGTCCGGGAAGTGAACACGGTGTTGGAGTTATGCTTGACGTAGGTTGTACTAGGATCACTTCTTGATCATAGTTTCCCGACCGTGCTTTGCCTTCTCTTCTCGCTCTTATTTGCGTATGTTAGCCACCATATATGCTAGTCCCTTGCTGCAGCTCCACCTCATACCTTTTACCTTACCCATAAGCTTAAATAGTCTTGATCGCGAGGGTGCGAGATTGCTGAGTCCCAGTGGCTCACAGATACTTCCAAACCAGTTTGCAGGTGCCGTCGAACCATGCAGATGACGCAAACAAGCTCAGGAGGAGCTCGTTGAAGATCTTGTCCTTTGTGTTGTCTCGTTCTAGTTGATCAGTAGTGGACCCCAGTTGGGGTCGATCGGGGACCGTGTCGCATTTGGGGTTCTTCTTTTATTTTGGTTCCGTAGTCGGACCTTGTTTGTATCTGGATGATGTAATGCTTTATTCATGTAATTGTGTGAAGTGGCGATTGTAAGCCAACTAAGTATCTTTTCCCTTATGTATTACATGGGTTGTGTGAAGATTACCTCACTTGCGACATTGCTTTCAATGCGGTTATGCCTCTAAGTCGTGCTTCGACACGTGGGAGATATAGCCGCATCGAGGGCGTTACACTGGACATCCGGCACCCCGGACATCCGTCCATCAAGCCTGGATATCCGGCCCCTGGCAGCATCACTTGCTCTCCGCGCCCGTTTTCCGTCCATATTTCGCCAAATTTTGTTTCGGTGCCCACATATACTTCCACATACCTCCACCATATACCACATACACAACCACCGCTTAGCAACACCAACTCCGACAATTTTGGTCCAATTTTGCTTTGAGAATTTGAGTTGCAGTTTCGTGTCCTACTTGTGTTTCGGCTATTTAGGTATGGTTTGACATCAACATCACCGCCGCTCATCTTCTCCACGGACGCGTCATCAACAGCGACCACCTCGACTACATCTTGGTATTCGTGACACTCATTGGATCATCGTCATCTGTTCTTGCTTACGGATGAGGAACCGACGAAACGGTAACCTCACCTTGGTATTGGACATATCATTCTTGCCATTACATTGATAGCCATCAAAGCCTTACTCCTTTGCGTCGCTTACCCATCAAGACTAGCCGTTGAGTATTGCCCGCAACAAGACTTGTGCACATTAGTGATCATACTTCCCATAGCATACATACATCATTGTTGCATATCTTGGTATCATCTCTTATGTCACAAGGTTGTCATCGCATACACAATTGGTATCTTGGTTCGTTAAGCATTGCATGAGAAAAGATCTCAAACAACAAAGAGCCAAACAAGCTTTTAAGCAAGAGGGAAAGATAAGAAAAGAGCTTTTAAGCAAGAACAATAGCATCATACAACATTAAGATTGTCATACTAGATCATCTTGGATCATATCATCGAAACACCTTGCATAGAGCATACTTGGGATAGAAGTCGTTGCATTTTTCCTTAGTAGATTGTGCACAAGACTTTGTATCCGCCTATTGTGCAATCATGCTAGAATCTCTCTAGTGTTGTGCAACAAGAGCATTTTTGTGGATTCCACATTTTGGCTCACCCTTGGTTTCACGACCCCACTTATCTTTTGCGTGTGTGTTTCCGTGTACCTTATATTGCTTGGTCTACTTGTTGCATTGCAATCTTGCGAATCTTTTTCAACATTATTGAAGCTCACTTACAATTGCATCAAATTTTGTGCGACCATCCTAACCAAGCTCCACCA
Organism: Triticum aestivum; assembly: GCF_018294505.1. Lineage (NCBI taxonomy): Eukaryota > Viridiplantae > Streptophyta > Magnoliopsida > Poales > Poaceae > Triticum > Triticum aestivum. The sequence goes on along the minus strand of NC_057806.1, from coordinate 235,720,076 downwards.
TAAGATTTTACTTGTGTAGGTGTGAGAAACCGACAAGAATTGGTACCAATTGTGCTATTTCCTTGTCCACATTGTAGTGATCATTGATCCACTTTCAACTTCGGTCAAGGTACATTTGGTATTCGTTCTTCTCTTTCTACCACTCACATTTTTCTCTTGGAATGATGGATAGGCCAAGTACTTCTCCCAACCCATTCTTCATTGAGCACGACGACGACATGAACTCCTACGTCACCAAGAGCCACCTCTTTGGTGCACCACGTGCATTGCATCAATAGAAACAAGTAATTAGTGAACGCATCGACAACCTCGCCGCCGACTTGCGACTCTCCGAGCAACGTACAAGGGACTACTTCGAACACAAGCTTGACGATCACAAGCAAGAGAACCACACAAGAATGGACGAGATTCGCGCTTTGTTGCTCAACTGCTCTTCTTCCACTTTGTCTTCATCAAGAAGGAGCCGCTCAAGTCGACACTTTGACTTCACCCTCTCTGGCTCAAGTACACAGACATCGAACACTCTTCGATGTGCCGCATGCAACGATCTTCAAGCAAAATCCTCTACGCGACACCAACTCTCAAGAGCACCGACAACGTGAAACCCAAGAGGCTTTTGCGCTAGCACGAGAACGGCATCGACAATACCAACATGAAGAGGAAGAGCGAGCGCGTCTACACCAAGATGCACAAGATGCCAAGGCACAACGCCAACAACAACAACTCCGTGAATCTCAAGCACTTGAGGCGCAATGTGACCTTCGAGATTCAAGTCACGCCGTCGCCACACGTAATCGCCATTGGCATGAACAAGAGGTAGCACTTCACGAAGAAGCTCACAAACGAAGATTTCAACCTCACATGCATCGTCAAGTTCCTCAAGTTCATCCTCAATCTTGACAAGGCCCCCCCCCCCCATAAGATCCTCAAGGACAACAAGTTCACCAAGAGCATGAAGACAATGAGAATCCTCCACGACAAGAGCAACATGAGGTTAAAAACCCTCCTACCAAGAGCAACATGAGCTTGACAATCATCAACATAATGGCCGTCATCATCCCCGACCCCAACACAATGAAGAGCAACGCTACGGCAAGCTAAAGTTCACCATGCCCAAGTTCAATGGAAGCAACGATCCCGAAGAGTATCTGATCCGGAGCATCCTACAGACATCACCATGTCAAGAGTCCGTTCGGCGAGTGACACGTGCGACATCTACTTCACATACACACAGGTGAATCATCTCCTTTACACATGCTCACTTGACCCCTTCGAGGATGGTATACTACGTGACACTCCACTCGTGTGCATGCATAGGTATTGTTGGAACAGTACGGACGATGAGGAGGAGTGCGAGCACAAATGTACAACTATACCATCCGCGAGGGAAGCATGGAAGAGAAGACGGAAGAAGCGGAGCTGCTACAAGCTATAGCCACCGGACATCCGGTACCTGACGCAGCCCAGACGGCTAGAAGAACTCCAGGCGACGAGTGCTACAGCAGCCGGACGTCCGACGAATACCGGACATCCGACGAGTACCAGCGCCCGGACGACCGGCGTAGACCGGCCAACCGGTGCTACTACACCCGAGAAGAATCAACAGACATCCGACGCGCGCCGGACGTCCGGACCGTCCTGAGCCACCGGACGTCCGACCACCACCGGTCGTCTGGTACCTGCCTGTGTGCAGCCACGGGCCTTTGGCCTTGTACCCCTCTCCCACTTACCCCTTCATGGCTAACACTATAAATAGACCACCTCCACCTCCTTTCTAGGGTCAGCGCTGTGTTAGCTCATTTGTGAGATAGAGCTTCGCTCATCCATATCGGATCTACTCCTTGAGAGAGACCGCGGCCCCTGTTCTGAGAAGATCCACCTTGGATTAAAGACCCCTTTACAGGAAGATCCCCTTGTAGATTCAAGACCTCCTCACGAAGAAGACCGGCTACCTCTTGTATCGTCCGTTGTTGACTTTGGATCTTGTATCTTCCTTTGTGTTTCGATGATCTAGCGCATGTGTGATCATACTGGTTGGTTTGAGTGTTCTCTTGTGTTCCCCTTGTGATTTTCCCCTCGTTTCCCTTCTCGTGTTCTTCGCGTTCATCATGAGATCCGCTCCTTTCGTGAAAGATAGGCCAATTAGGGTTCTACCCTAAATTATCTTGGTATCATGAGCCACGTTGATTACGATTTTGGAGCCTCCCCTCGTTGTCTCTAGCCTAATTTTGTTGTGTTCTTCCCCAATTTCGAAAATCCCCACCAAAAATGGCCTCAATTTTTTGTGATTTGTTGGTTTGAGGAAGTTTTGTTGATTTTGATCCATGGATTTGCTTGGTTTCAAGTGGATCTAGCATCTCCCCAAGTTACGACATCTTTCACCACAAAATCTCATCAATTTTGACCCCAAAATCCCCATATTCCACCCAAAATCGCGTCCTAAAACTCGAATTTCGTGTTGACCCCGACCCTCCGGACGACCGGCACTTTACGAACGTCCGGAGCCCCTGAAACGACCAGACGTCCGAACTTTTCCGGACATCCAGAACCCCTAACCCGAGCCAAATTTACGGATTTCTGAGCCCGCCGAACGTCCGGCCTCCGGGCATCCGTCCTTTTCCGAACGTCCGTAACCTGTAGAAACTGACTTTGCTAAAATTTTGTTTCGGCCATAACTAATTCATCCGAACTCCGATTTGGACGTTCTTTAGCTAGTTTTGAAGCTCTTGACATCCCCCTCCCCACAAAAATACCACCAACATATTTTGACTCCATCAAATGTTGTGAATGGTGGCATCTTTGCCTTGGGCTTCCACCACATCATCCGCTACACCACCACCAACTTCCGCAACCTAACCATTTTTGTTCCCCATCGTATTAGTGGTTGCTTGAGGAGTGATTTGAGTGTCCTAAGTGTCTAGGATACTTAGGTATTGTTGCTTATTCATCATCCACCACCACCACTACCGCATAGGCTTACCCACCATACACTTCCGCCACCCCAACTTAACCCAATTTTGTTTGTATTGTGAGTTGTGTCTCCTAAGGTGTTTTGGCTACTTAGGGACGATGCATCCAACTCCGACATCGTGTATAGTCCACCACCTTACCCTCCATTTCCGCATTGCCTACTCGCAAACCCATCATTGCATTTCCGCAATCCCATTGAGCTTCCGCAACCACCACCGCATCCCGCTACCACCATTTTGACATTTGATGTTTGAGATTTTGAGTTTGCAGTTTTTCTGTTTCCCAAGCTGTTTCGGCTACTTAGGGACGATTCTCCATCATCTTGATATCTCCATCAAGATCACAGCCACTCATCATCGACAGGACGGTAACCTCCATATCATCTTGGTATTGTGGTATCCCTCCATTGTATATTCCCTTGCCATTGCATTGATGACCCCTAGCCCATTTTGCGTCACTTGCCTATTGAGACTAGCCTTCGAGTATTGCCGGCAACGTTACTTGTGCACATTAGTGATCTACACCATACATTGCATACATACCATATCATGTTGGTATCATACCATCTCTTGTGCCTCAAGTTTGTTCCCACATATATAAAATTGCTATCTTGGATTGTGCATTGTGCAAAAGTGGCCATACACAAAACAAAAAAAGAACAAGCTTTTAAGAAAAAGAGAAAGAGCAAAGAAGCTTGTAAGCAAGTGCCATAGCATGATACCACATCGCATATAAGATTGTCATATCCGATCATCTTGGATCATACCACCGGAACAACATACATATATAGCATACTTGGGATAGAAAGTCGATACATTTTGCATCTTATAGGTTGTGCACAAGTGTCGTATCCGCCTATAGAGGAATCGTGCTAGCTTCTCTCTTGAGTTGTGCAACACGAGCGTTTTCCGTGGATTCCATATTTTGTGCTCATTCCTTGGTTGCACGACCCCATTTTATCTATCCATGTGTGTGTTTTCGTGTACCACCCATATTGCTATTGGTCTACTTGTTTCACTTGCGAATTTGTGAATCTCTCTCAACATTATTGACTCTTGCTAACATTTTGCATTAAATTTTTGTGCCATTATCCTCACCGAGCTACTCCATAAGCTTTAGTTTGTACGTGTGAGTGAACAAGTCTGGTACCAATTCCACTATTCTTTTATCTCACATTGAGTGAAATGGGATACATCCTCAACTTTGGGAAAAGGTAACTTGGTATTGTTTATCTCATTTCCTACTCACGTCTACTCGAGTCTTGTGATGGATAGGCAAGGCGTTTCATCTTCGGTCTACAACAACGACGACGAGTTCGATGCCACGAATAACTCTACCGACGCCAAGAGGCAAGTTCAAATGGAGGAGGTCAAAGCCATCATCAAGTCCTACAAGCGTTCTTCCTCATCTTCGAGAAGACGCTCAAGAGCACATGTCTCCGAGTGACCATCTCCGGCAAAATCACATCGGCATTGACACCATCACCAACAAGTACGTGAAGGTCAAGAGCTCAACACCAACAACCGCTTAACGACTTCACCATCTCTCAAGGCATCTTCGCCTTCGGATATATGGCATCTTCGCCAACAAGCACCTCAAGACTACGCTCAAGAGAAGCCCCCCAAGCTCAAGTCCGCGACTTCCACGACCTACTACGACCTCGACATCGACCATGAGATTCCTTTCTATGGAACTCCAGAACCCGAGGATTATCTCGAGTGGGAACGTTTGATGGACGACTACCTCAAGCTTCATCAAGTTCCTCCCGAAGATCAAGTGAAGTGCGCCACAAGAAACTTCCATGGCTACACGTACACATGGTGGCTTCACACACCTTCGAAGAGCTACGACATGAGTTGGCCCAAGACGAAGAGAGCTTTGCGACGAGAGTTCATGCCTCCAACCTACATGGAACAACTTCTACGCCAATTGGAGAACACCACCCAAGGATACAAATCCATCAACGAGTACTTCAAGGAGATGAAGAAAGCCTTCCGAGGAGCCGGCATGGACGACCCCATTTCGATGAAGTTCCACTTCATTATGGGATTGCACAATGACATCTCCAAGACGATGATGAGGACATCAATACCATTGTTACACCCACAACCCCTACTGTTACATATACTGGACCAATTACTAGAGCTCGCGCACGCCAATTAAATTACCAGGTACTTTCGTTTCTTGGTAATGATTCTAATGTTCATGAGATTATGATGCTGCCTAAATTAGATACATTTGTTTTGCTTACAAATGAAGGGCCTAGCTTGGAGAAGGATGAACATTGGAGCAAGAACACGCATGGAGTTGATGGCATGCGCAAGGGGATCAAGAACGGAGTTACAAGTGATGATTTCAGGACTTTGAAGCCGCCATAAGGAGTGCATGAAGCCTTGGACGAAATATACAAGATGCCACTTCATAATATTCGTCCATAGGCTATTCTAGGTGCTGCGTCACCTTATTAATGGGCCAGGCCCATGTAATTTCGAAATACTTAAGTATAGGCTATTTTTAGAGTCCGTATGTGTGGGGAAACAAGAGTTAGGGTTGGTTTCGGACCCCACCCTCAAGGGCCACGAAATTCCCCCCTCTTCCTCCATATATACAGCCCTTAGGGCGTCGTTTAGACTTTGGGTTTTGTTTAGATTAAAAGTTCGCCATAGCTGCAACTTCGCGTACTTCGTTTGTGTCCAACGACCAGACCAAGACGTCACAGAACCCCACCTTGATCAATAAAGCTTTCATCTTATATTCGCAATATCCAGATTGCAATCTCAGTTTCTTGCTTGTTCTTCGTTTGCTCGCAGGAAACAGACCCTCGTGGTCAGGTTGATCGTGCTCCGGCGTGGTCAATAACCCTCGGAAGTTGGTTTAGCGATTGCTAAGGCGCGACGTCTCGCACGTTCGTAGTCGGATCGTCAAGGTCGACTCCCACAGAAAACGATAGCCACCATCTCATCGAAACATCGGGACACCTTAGCCTCTATCAAGTGGTATCAGATTTCCAGGTTGCTCGGTGAGATTTTACAGTTTTTCGTAGATTAGATCGAGTCTGTTCTTCATACCTACAGTCCACGAAAAAGCCACAAAAAAATTAGGGTTAGTTCATCATATCCGAACCAATCTGAGCCTTTGCATAATCTTTTTAGGGTTTTTGCTTTGTTGAATTTGCGGTTGCATCGTCGTGTCAAGTTGCTGGTCTTAGAGTCTAGTCTTTTAGAGTTTCGAGTTCTGGTCATAAGTTGTCACGCCGCCGCCGCACCATCATCATCGCCCATCTACCACTTTTGCTTATCCGCCACCGCTCTGAATCCATATCCATATACCACCACCAATCCGTATCCATATACCACCACCAATCTGTATCCATATACCACCACCGCTACCATATACCACCACCGCTGCCATATACCACAACCATATATCCACCACCAATCCGAGTTCTTCTCATATTAGGTTTGTTCTTGAGATCAACCTAAATTCCGATTCGTGTTTCCTTGCCTGCGTAGGTCTCGAAAAAAAAAATTCACGGGCAAAATTTTTCACGGGCAAATTTTTTTTCCCTATCCTATTTTTAGGCTTTTGTGAGTCTTTTGAGCCACGTGCCAACATAGTGATTTTTTGTCGCACTTTTTCGTCGTCGCTGCCCTGATTTCCGAAAAAAAAGTGAAAAAAAAATTCCGTGCCCATCCTATCAGTTTGACGAGGGAAGAGTTTTGAGACACTCGCCATTATAGTGATTTTTCGCAAAAAAAAAGAGGAGCGCAAAAAAAAGAGCGAAAAAAAATAGTTCCAGAGTGTGCTTTTCCCTTATTTACGTGCAGCGCCGTGATTTTGTTAGTGTTCTAGGCTCGCGTCTCTAGCACGGTCTAGCCTAGGACCAGCACAGTACCGTCGTTGAGCGTTTATTCAACTTTGCATCTCTGAATTGATTATTGCTGACCCTTTTTGCTACCATACTATAAGCCTTCCCAGCTCCACATACATCTACGTCGTGCGTTTGACTCTCCCTGGCAATCGCTCTATCCAAGCTTTTGAGAGTTTTGACTACAACGGTTGCCGATCACCGCCTGCTGCTGGGTAAGAACTGGTAAGAATTTGAGATTTGCTTGACGGATTTGTGACACCCGCCACCACCACCACTTGTTAGTAGTCTGTAGGATCATATTCTTGTGTGTTTCTATTGCTGCTAACCATGCCAGGATCACAAGCCGACGAGACTGACTGGGAGAACTTGACGAACAAGGAGCTTCATGATACGTTTCAGCAAATGATGAGTGGACAGGTGCAAGATGTGATAAACAGATTTGAAGAGGCCATGGAGAAGATAGATGGCATGGAGAAGACGTTTGAAACAAAGCTCGATAACAAGTTTGCTGAATTGCTTTCGCGTTTTCCACCACCACCACCGGCTGCTCCTGCCGCACCTCTGCAACAACAGCAACAACACCGACTACCTCCACGTCGGGAAACAGCCCTCCGCCGAGCGAGCCGTGTCCCTCTTCAGTCGGGCCAAACTGCTGGTGCTGCTGTTGATACTTCTGTGGCTCCTACTGCTGATGTGGAGGAGGATGATTATGTGGGAGATTATGAGGATGAGGTTGATCAAAATCAGAACTACGTGCCACCACTAGCACAGCAACCACCAGGTCGTCCACATGCAAATAATGGCAATGGTAGGGCTCACCCTCAGGTACGAGATCATGACCATCTCCCTAAACTAAAATTGAATATTCCACCATTTGAGGGTAGATATGTTCCTGATATATATCTTACTTGGGAGTTAGAAACTGAACAACGATTTACATGTTTACAATATCCCGAGGAGAGACGTGTTCCTGCTGCTGTTTGTGCATTCACTAGTTTTGCATGTGTTTGGTGGTCTGAGCATTGTAGATTATATCCTATTCCGGCTACTTGGGCTGCTTTGAAAACTGCTATGCGTACTCGTTGGGTTCCACCATATTATCAACGTGAATTACTTCAAAAATTGCAGCGCTTAAGACAGGGGAAAAATTCTGTAGAAGAATATTATCAGGAATTACAAACTGGCATGATTAGATGTGGTATTGTTGAGGAGAATGAAGCTATGCTTGCACGTTTTATGGGTGGATTAAATAGAGAGATTCAGACGATTCTAGAGTATAAGGAGTATACTAATATCACTCGTTTATTCCATCTTGCTTGTAAAGCTGAACGTGAAGTGCAGGATCGACAGGCATTGGCGCGGACTAACTTTTCTGCAGGTCGACCTTCATCATGGACACCACGTGCATCATCTACTTCCACACGTTCTGCTACACCGGCGCCTCCGTCGGCTGCCACCTCCAACCGTGATACAATAAAGCAGGCACAATCACCACTATCTGCCAAGAGCACACCTTCTGGGCCTGCAAAGAGCTCTTCTTCATCCATGGCATCAACAGGGCAAACACATGATATTATTTGTCGACGTTGCAAGGGTGGAGGTCATTATGCGAGAGAATGCCCATCTAAGCGTGTGATGATTGTTACTGAGGATGGTGGGTATGAGTCCGCTAGTGACTATGATGAGGAGACTTTGGCTCTTATTACACGTGACGAACACGGTGGAGACGATTCTGATCATGAGACGCAATACATGGCTCCTGAAGATGCTGACAGGTATGAATGTTTAGTTGCTCAACGTGTTTTGAGTGTGCAGGTTACACAAGCTGAGCAAAATCAGAGGCATAATTTGTTCCATACAAAGGGAGTTGTGAAGGAACGTTCTGTTCGCGTGATCATAGATGGAGGGAGCTGCAATAACTTGGCTAGCATGGAGATGGTGGAGAAGCTATCTCTCACCACAAGACCACATCCACATCCTTACTACATCCAATGGTTCAACAACAGCGGCAAGGTTAAGGTAACACGTACTGTTCGTGTGCATTTTAGTATCTCTACATATGCTGATTATGTTGATTGTGATGTGGTACCTATGCAAGCATGTTCCTTATTACTTGGTAGACCATGGCAATTTGATAAAAATTCTGTACACCATGGTAGAAACAATCAGTATACTCTTGTTCATAACGATAAAAATATTACTTTGCTTCCTATGACTCCTGATTCCATTTTGAAAGATGATATTAATAGAGCTAATAAAGCAAAACAGGAGACAAATAAGAGTGAAAATCAGATTGTGGCAAAAGAATTTGAGCACCAAATGAAGCCTAATAATAAACCATCTACTGTTGTTTCTGAAATTAAATTGAAAAGTGCATGTTTACTTGCCACCAAATCTGATATTGATGAGCTAGATTTTAGCAAATCTGTTTGCTATGCTTTTGTGTGCAAAGAGGCATTATTTTCATTCGAGGACGTGCCTTCCTCTTTGCCCCCTGCTGTCACTAACATTTTGCAGGAGTTCGCTGACGTCTTTCCACAAGACGTGCCACCGGGATTACCACCTATTCGAGGGATTGAGCATCAAATTGACTTAATTCCCGGTGCTTCGCTACCCAACCGTGCACCATACCGTACCAATCCAGAGGAGACGAAGGAGATTATGCGTCAAGTACAAGAACTGCTCGACAAAGGTTATATACGCGAATCCCTTAGTCCTTGTGCTGTTCCTATCATTTTAGTGCCGAAAAAGGATGGTACGTCGCGTATGTGCGTTGATTGTAGAGGCATTAATAATATTACTATTCGTTATCGTCATCCTATTCCTAGGCTAGATGATATGCTTGATGAATTGAGTGGCTCTACAATATTCTCCAAAGTTGATTTGCGTAGTGGATACCATCAAATTCGTATGAAATTGGGAGATGAATGGAAAACAGCATTTAAAACTAAGTTTGGATTATATGAGTGGTTAGTCATGCCTTTTGGGTTAACTAATGCACCTAGTACTTTCATGAGGTTAATGAACGAAGTTTTACGTGCTTTCATTGGACGATTTGTGGTAGTTTACTTTGATGACATATTGATTTATAGCAAATCTTTGGAGGAACATTTGGAACATTTACGTGCTGTTTTTATTGCTCTACGTGATGCACGTTTGTTTGGAAACCTTGGAAAGTGCACCTTTTGCACCGACCGAGTATCTTTTCTTGGCTATGTTGTTACTCCACAGGGAATTGAAGTTGATAAAGCCAAGATTGAAGCTATTGAGAGTTGGCCGCAGCCCAAAACGGTCACACAAGTGAGGAGTTTCCTTGGCCTCGCTGGTTTCTATAGGCGTTTTGTGAGAGATTTCAGCACCATTGCTGCACCTCTCAACGAGCTTACAAAGAAGGATGTGCCTTTTGTTTGGGGTACCGCACAGGAAGAAGCCTTCACGGTATTGAAAGATAAGTTGACACATGCTCCTTTACTCCAACTTCCTAATTTCAATAAGACTTTTGAGCTTGAATGTGATGCTAGTGGAATTGGATTAGGAGGTGTGTTATTACAAGATGGAAAACCTGTTGCATACTTTTCTGAAAAATTGAGTGGGCCTAGTCTGAACTATTCTACTTATGATAAAGAATTATATGCTCTTGTTCGGACCTTAGAAACATGGCAACATTATTTATGGCCCAAGGAATTTGTTATACATTCTGATCATGAATCTTTGAAACACATTAAAAGTCAAGCAAAACTGAACCGTAGACATGCTAAATGGGTTGAATTCATTGAGACTTTCCCTTATGTCATTAAACACAAGAAGGGTAAAGAAAATGTTATTGCTGATGCCTTGTCTCGTCGTTATACTATGCTTTCACAACTTGACTTTAAAATATTTGGTTTGGAGACCATCAAAGATCAATATGTTCATGATGCTGAATTTAAAGATGTATTGCAGAATTGTAAGGAAGGGAGAACTTGGAACAAGTTCGTTCTTAACGATGGATTTGTGTTTCGTGCTAACAAGCTATGCATTCCAGCTAGCTCCGTTCGTCTTTTGTTGTTGCAGGAGGCGCATGGAGGAGGATTAATGGGACACTTTGGCGTCAAGAAGACGGAGGATATACTTGCTACACATTTCTTTTGGCCAAAGATGAGACGGGATGTTGAGCGTTTTGTTGCTCGCTGCACTACATGTCAAAGAGCTAAGTCACGACTCAATCCTCATGGTTTATATATGCCTTTGCCTGTACCTAGTGTTCCTTGGGAGGATATATCTATGGACTTTGTTTTAGGTTTACCTCGAACAAAGAAGGGGAGGGATAGCATATTTGTTGTCGTGGATAGGTTCTCGAAAATGGCACACTTTATACCATGTCATAAAAGCGATGATGCTGTTAATGTTGCTGATTTGTTCTTTCGTGAAATTATTCGCTTACATGGTGTGCCAAATACTATTGTTTCAGATCGTGATACTAAATTTCTTAGCCACTTTTGGAGATGTTTATGGGCTAAGTTGGGGACTAAGCTGCTTTTTAGTACTACTTGTCACCCCCAAACTGATGGACAAACTGAAGTAGTCAATAGAACATTGTCTACTATGCTTAGGGCTGTTTTGAAGAATAACAAGAAAATGTGGGAAGAATGCTTGCCTCATATTGAATTTGCTTATAATCGTTCATTGCATTCTACTACTAAGATGTGCCCTTTTGAAATTGTGTATGGTTTCCTACCTCGTGCACCTATTGATTTGTTGCCTCTTCCATCTTCAGAGAAGGTTAATTTTGATGCTAAAGAACGTTCTGAATTGATTTTAAAAATGCATGAGTTAACTAAGGAAAACATTGAGCGTATGAATGCTAAATATAAACTTGCTGGAGATAAGGGTAGAAAACATGTTGTGTTTGCGCCTGGAGATCTTGTTTGGTTACATTTGCGTAAAGATAGATTTCCTAATCTGCGCAAATCAAAGCTAATGCCACGTGCTGATGGTCCTTTTAAGGTGTTAGAGAAAATAAATGATAATGCATATAAACTTGAGCTACCTGTAGATTTTGGGGTTAGTCCCACTTTTAACATTGCAGATTTGAAGCCTTATTTGGGTGAGGAAGATGCGCTTCCGTCGAGGACGACTTCATTTCAAGAAGGGGAGGATGATGAGGACATCAATACCATTGTTACACCCACAGCCCCTACTGTTACATTTACTGGACCAATTACTAGAGCTCGCGCACGCCAATTAAATTACCAGGTACTTTCGTTTCTTGGTAATGATTCTAATGTCCATGAGATTATGATGCTGCCTAAATTGGATACATTTGTTTTGCTTACAAATGAAGGGCCTAGCTTGGAGAAGGATGAACATTGGAGCAAGAACACGCATGGAGTTGATGGCATGCGCAAGGGGATCAAGAACGGAGTTACAAGTGATGATTTCAGGACTTTGAAGCCGCCATAAGGAGTGCATGAAGCCTTGGACGAAATATACAAGATGCCACTTCATAATATTCGTCCATAGGCTATTCTAGGTGCTGCGTCACCTTATTAATGGGCTAGGCCCATGTAATTTCGAAATACTTAAGTATAGGCTATTTTTAGAGTCCGTATGTGTGGGGAAACAAGAGTTAGGGTTGGTTTCGGACCCCACCCTCAAGGGCCACGAAATTCCCCCCTCTTCCTCCATATATACAGCCCTTAGGGCGTCATTTAGACTTTGGGTTTTGTTTAGATTAAAAGTTCGCCATAGCTGCAACTTCGCGTACTTCGTTTGTGTCCAACGACCAGACCAAGACGTCACAGAACCCCACCTTGATCAATAAAGCTTTCATCTTATATTTGCAATATCCAGATTGCAATCTCAGTTCCTTGCTTGTTCTTTGTTTGCTCGCAGGAAACAGACACTCGTGGTCAGGTTGATCGTGCTCCGGCATGGTCAATAACCCTCGGAAGTTGGTTTAGCGATTGCTAAGGCGCGACGTCTCGCATGTTCATAGTTGGATCGTCAAAGTCGACTCCCACAGAAAACGATAGCCACCATCTCATCGAAACATCGGGACACCTTAGCCTCTATCAGACAATCTTCCTCGAGAACTACAAGTCCCTCGACGACAACTACATTGGTGCTCTCAAGGTGGAACAAGAACTCATTAAGGCCACAGCTTCTCGACCCCAAGCTCACTTCGCGACGACCAAGCTCCATGAGAACGAGCATGAGGATAGCACCACCAAGATGTCCAAGCCCGACGAGCTCCAAGACGGTGCTCCCAAGTTTAACTCCACCGCCATCCCTCTTTGTGGCATTGACGATGCCGAGTCTACTTTGACTCTTTTTCAATATGGTGCGGTGACGACTACGACTATGGAGCCATCAAAGGACCAAGCTTTGGAGGTGAACGACATGGTGACGAGCAAGGATGATGCTTCCATCTTAGGAGGCGAGAGTGATGACGTGCCATCTTCGGCCTTCATCCACGGCGACAACAATGAGATGGTTGAGCATGGGATTTTCCCTTCGACCACGACGACATATGATGACTTGAGTGACTTTTTCCACCATATTGAGAGTGAGAGTGACTTCACCACTAGCCCGACATATGATGTGTTTCCACAATTCCCATGTGAGGAGAGCCACAACCCCCACCACTTGAGTGAGATGAGTGACTCCACCATATGTGAGTTTGAGCGCACCTATTTTGAGGGAGTGAGTGAACCACCACATAGAGAGAGTGTGATAGTTGATAAGGCATGTGAGGCCATTTGCATTTCTAATGACTTGACCTCTACCTCTATTGTGTCTTCTCATCTGGTGCTAGGTCCCATCTATGATGACGTGCCGACTCGCGATGACTTTGTCCTCCCTTTGGACAAGACGATGGCCATGGTGGAATATGATGCACCCCTCACATGGTTCCATCAAGATGAAGATGACCACCATTTGGTCTTTCCCACCCCACCTACACCATTTGAATGGAATGAAAACGGTAACATAGGTGACGGTGATGCTCTAGTCCCACTAGTGGAAATTCTTGACATTGATTGTTTGCATGATGCCGATCCCCCTATTGACATGCTTCATGCTAGTATGATTTCCCCATGCGATGATTTACCCATTTATGATGAGTAAGGTGATTACCGTGTGGAGTCTCTTAGTTGTGATGCCATGTTACATAGGATTTCTTGTGACAATTCTTTAGGTCACATCATGTTTGACAACCCGCTTGACTTGTCATGTGCTATGCATGAGATCAATCATATGTCATATTTGCAATCTATTCATAGTGACTATGCATATGCTATTAAAATAAACCCAATTTGCACATATGGAATAGATGAAAAGCCCATGGTAATTGGCATTTGTTTTTCTTGTGATGATATTGATATGCTTCCTTTGCATCAGTTATCTCATATGCCAAGCCATGAACACCTAGCTTCGGATATGCATTGTTTTGGATATTGTCCATTTTCTCCATATGATGTTTCCAATATTGCTCATGAGGAGACGCCCATACTTTCGTCATACATTTTAGGAGATTTTGATCACTCCCATCCATTGCATGATCCCAATACTTGTGTGCACAATATGCTTCCCATGAATAAACATGCTATTGATGTGCCATATACTTGTATGCTCAATTTGCATCCACATCGTGTTATACACAATAACTATTCTTTCATGATGGATGACATGTTCTTATACCATGCATCAAATTTCTTTGAGCGATGCTTCTCTTGTGCTAACTTTCACGTGCACATACACATCAAGACGGATGATGTGTACATTTACCACACACACAATCTCTTTGGTTTGTGTCTCTTTTGTGTAGGTACCCATGAATACTTTTCAACCTCGCAATCCCACGAGCTGATAAAACGAGCTCTAGAGAGCAATGATGACTTGGGATCCCATGGATTGTCTTTCCCACCACTCTCTTCGCGCAAAGACTTCGCGCATTTCTTCTACATGGCCCTCACTTGGCTATGGTTTATTGTCCATTATATATCATTTTCCCATCTTGCCATGTTCACTTAGCATGATATGCACATTCCTATACCTTTGCCATGCATTTGTAACCCATGCTTTGCATTACACATGATGATTGATTCTCATACTTGTCTGTGTATTTGCAAGCTTGGTGGAGATATTGCTTGTTATTGCCATGTTTTCTTTGTGCCCCATACCTATGATGATACTATGATCTTGCTTTGTGTTCGTGCTTGCGACATGTCATGTGCATTGTCTATGCCTGTTATTTGCTCACGTGACATAATTGCCATGATTTACTCTAGTGTGTTGCGTCTGCGCTCCACTAGCTTGCACCACTTGATTACTACTTGCCTTGTTGCATCACTGATGATTCATACTTGCTCATTTCATGCGGTTGATGACAACCATCTACATGCTTTGCACATGATTATTATTGCTTGCCGTCATATATCTCCATATGTTGCCTCTCTCATGCTAGACAATTTTCCATGTATTGAGCGCAACCATGATTTTAGTCTTGCTAATGAGATTGCCCCCATAGCATTCTCACATATGTTTGGAGATTTTGACATATTCCTTGTGACGCCTGCTTGTCTTACCTCTTTGCACCATATTCCCCATGCCATGAATATTTCCATTGTTGCATCATATTGTTCATGCACTTGTGCTTCTAATGGTTATGTGCAAGAGAAGAGAACCATCATGATGGATGATCTGTTTATCTACCATGCGCATACGTTCTTTGCTTTGTTTTGTGCATGTGTAGGATACTTGGACCTTGTGTCAACTTCCATGCCACGTGAGTTTACAACCCAAGCTCTTGAGAGCGAACCACCTTCTACCACGATGATTCTACATCGCACTTGCTTGTACTTCGGCATTGTGAAGGACGCACAAGGACATCCTTTCAAGGTGATATCCTTCTCTTTTGAGAACCCCCAAACCATGAGCAATTATATTATGGATCATACTACTTGTGTTGCTTTCCCCATTAGACCTATTATTCATCTTGGACCACTTGATTGCACACTTGTTAGAGATCTTGCTTTGACTTGTCATTTTCACCATTCTATGCATCATGATATATATGCCTTGTGTGTTGCATCCAATTCTTGGATTACTTGCTCCTCCCATATGTTTGGTTGCAACAATGTCATTACTTCACATATGCCATGTCCCATTGATTTCTACATGCTTGCCTTGATTTCCTGTCGGCGTTCTAGGAACGGGGGTCCCCAGACTTGCTTGCCTGCGGCCCGCGGCGTGGCTGAGCCACCAGGCCGTACGACCCATATTCACCAACAAATCACCCAAGACCCTCGCGAGGGGCCAAGTCTCTTGAGGCGGACGATGCAAGACCTCCTCTGGAGTGGCCTAGCTAGGCAGGCTCACGAGGAGCAGAGATATCAAGGCGAGGCGAACCTCACGAGGCTCTCATGACGTGAGCCGTGACGATCGACACCAAGAGGGCGCCAGGCGGGCGCCAGTGCGCACAGCGTCCTTGTTTCCTCTTTGGTGCAAAGGGGGGCAAGCGCAGCCGCCGAGTACCAAGGCTTCATGCAAAGGTTGCCATTTCGGTGCAACAAGACCAAGACCATGGACTGCAAGATGGAGGTCACCGTTGAGCCTGGAGCAGCGTCACCACCAGAACTTTGTGCAGGCGAAGACTACTTTTGTCAGGATAGCTTGTACTAGCTGTTCCCCTTTAAATTAGCCCGCCATTGTTGGCTCCCTTCCCGTTCGATATTTGGGAAGAAGACCAGGGCCTCTATAAATAGGACTAGCCACCATAGTAGGGGCACAGACTCATGAGGCCCAGAGACACACACAAGTTCATACGCACAAGAACACCTCAACCTCAGGAGGCCGTTCTCCCCTTGTATTGTTCATCATCAGCCCGAGAGGCAATCCACCACCACACTGGAGTAGGGTATTACACCACAACAATGGCCTGAACCAGTATAAATCCTGTGTCCTTATGTGTTGTGAGTTGGCCAAGTTCGTCCGCAAGATTCTAGCGAGCTAGAGCATAGATCGGTTGGAGGGAAAGACTTTTCGCGCACCCCAGTGTACGAACCTTAAGGGTTTGCCTGGACCCTAGACCCCGACATTTGGCGCGCCAGGTAGGGGTGCGCGCTAGCTTCCCTTCCATCAGTTCATCGCTCCTTCGCTCTGTCGTCTCCATGTCAGACGCTCGTCGCGCTCGAGCTGGGAGTCGGGCCGCCCTCGCTGCCCGCGTCGCTCAAACGGCTCCCGTCGGCGGGCCGCCTCGTCGTTCTCCGTCCCCCGCCGCCAATGCTGCCACCGGCCTGGTGGGAAACGAGCAACAGGCGTCCTCGCAACATCCTTCGGTGCGGCAGGACGGCCGCACCGCTACTCCATCTTTCACCCCTGCTGGCTCTTCGTCTCATGCGCACCGCGCTCCCATGGAGGCATGAGCCGCGCTCATCGTGGCGAACGAGCTCCTGTGTTACCGCCTCGTCGACGACGTCTATGAGGAGTGGCTCGACCGCGTCGCTGAGCTCATCCGTGCTGCGGGGGGCTTTCTGGCACCGTCCCACTCTCTGCCTCCCCCTCAGCAGGCTGCGGGCGACGGGGCTCATGGAGTGCCTCCACCGCCTCGACCCCAAGACGGTGCCTTGGCACCAAGGCATGCGCTTCCGTGGCGTGAACCGGCATGCCCAGCGCCCGCGCGTGAAGAAAGGAGCTGCCAAGAAATCCCGCGGCAGTGAGAAGCTGCACCGGCGCTCTCGGCACCACCTCATCAAGACCATGCGCCGCCCGCGAAGACCCCGCCAGCGCAGACCCCGCCAAGATCAAGCTCCGCCCCCGAAGCGGGCCCGGCAACCACGGCAGGCTGCCGCGCCTTCACCACTGAGCTGCACAGTGTTGCCTGGCCGGGAAAGTTCAAGCCAGATCTGCCTCCTAGGTACGACGGCACAGCCGACCCCGCGGAGTTCCTGCAGCTCTATGAGTTGAGCATCGAAGTGGCCAACGGCGATGAAAAAGTAATGGCGAACTGGTTTCCCATGGCTCTCAAGGATGGGGCCCGCTCCTGGCTCCTGAACCTGCAGCACGGCTCGTTCTCCTCCTGGGACGAGATGCGCGACTGCTTCATCGCCAACTTCCAGGGCACTCGTGACTGCCCACCGGTCGCGGGTGACCTGCGCCGCATCAAGCAGCAGCCAGGAGAGACCCTCCAGAAGTACATCCAGCGCTTCAACAACACTCGCCTCAAGATCCCCAAGGTCACGGATGAGGCCATCATGTTCGCGTTTTCCGATGGCGTCCACGACGTCAAGATGAAGGAAGAGCTGGCAATCCATGAGGAGCTTTGCACATCTCAGGAGCTATTCAATCTGGCGACCAGGTGCGCGGGAGCTGAGGTGGGGCACCTCTCTCTCCTTGAGCTGCCAGCTCAGGAGTGGAGGAAAAGAAGACCAAGGCCAAGGACTTGAAGCACAAGGATGCAGTAGTGCTCGCAGCAGAGCCCGACACCAAGCGAGGCAGAGATCTGCCCGAGCCATCCAAGAATGGCCGCCCATTCTGCGCCTTCCACAACCTGAACACCCACTACACCAGTGAATATCAAGAGCTCAGAGCCATTTGGGAAGGACGGTTCGGCCGACGCCCCGAGCGCAATGACCGGGGCTACGGCCATGGAGGAGGACGCGGAGGCGGACGCTTGGACGACCGTGGCCCGCGCCAGGAGTGGTGTGACCGGCCTCGTGAGGACCACTAGCAGGACCAACCTTGCGAGGGCGCCTGGAGGGACCCGCCTCGTGAGGATCGCCGCCAGGGCAACGCTGGTCTTCCCTCGTTGCCGTCGCCAAGGAGGAACAACGACCACCACCAGGACGAGGGGGATAGGGGCTTCCAGGAGCCGCGCGCAGTCGCTTGCATCTTGGGCGGCGCTCAGGCCCCAGCCTCTCAGCGCATCTTCAAACAGTTCGCTCACGAGGTGAACGCGGCGCTCCCCAAGCTCGAGGCCACACGCTCGCTTTGGTGGTCCCAGTGCACCATCATCTTCAGCTTGGCCGACCAGCTCAAGTGCACAGCCACCGCCGGAACGCTCCCTATGTTGTGATCCCCAACCATCAGCAATGTGCAATTCACAAGACTCTCATCGACGGCGGCGCAGGGCTCAACGTCCTATCCATCGACACATTCGACAACCTCCAAGTGCCCTATGAGCAGCTCTAGCCAGCCAAGCCTTTCTCAGGAGTGACTGACGGTTTGACCACACCAATAGGGCAAGTCCGCCTGCCTGTTACCTTTGGGGAGTGCAAGAATTACCGCACCAAGCTCATCGACTTCGACGTCGCACACATCCGCCTGCCGTACAATGCCATCCTTGGGTATCCAGCCCTGGCCAAGTTCATGGCAGTCACTCACCATGGCTATAACGTCCTCAAGATGCCAGGAAGCGGCGGGATCATCATGGTCCCGTGTGAAGAAAGGGATGTGGTGTGCTCCCTTGAGCGCGCCTTCCAAGCCGCGGCAGTTGACAACCCTGACAGCAGAAGTGAAGGCCCTCTGGAGACCATCCCCAAGAAGAAGCTACCGCACCGTGAAGGACCCCAAGAAGATGGCGCCGCATCAGGAGCCTCGTTAGGATCGGCGCCCGCTCCAGGGGAGCCTCCCTCCACCGCATAGGAAAGCGCGCCTGGCGCCCTCCTCAGGCAAGGCTTGGGGGCTCTCTTCTGGAGGGCCTCAGACCTTGCCAATCTCACGAGGGAGGCACTTGGGCACCACTTGGAAGCATGCTTCGCGGCACGTGTTCCTCAGGAGAGCATGGGGCAAGGAATGCCCACTACCCAGGAGTTCATCACCAAGACCACCCAAGAGCTACAAGACGCAAGAACCATGCGTGGCGACACCCGCTCGCAGAGTGTGGCTCACCACCAAGGCGAGGGTGCTCAGCTGCGCGTCTGCATCGACATCCCAGGGCTCAACAGGGCCGCATCTCAGGAGCGCTTCTGGCCATCATGCGCGGGCCGCTGTAAGGGTCCACCACACAGCTTCGTTCGCATGCCCCTCGGCTTGCCAAACGTGGCATCAGCCCATCAGCGCCATGTACGGCAAGTCTAGGGGGCTCAGGAGGACAGGTTCCACGCCGTTCGGGAGGAGATGGCGGCGGCCTTCAGGGAACCTCCTGAGCCCCCAGAGCCTCCCGAGGCTCAGGGTCCTGGTGGCTCATGAGGAATTATTCCTTCGACGCGTGGCTTCAGCTGCACCAGCTCTACTTTGTCTACAGACCCAGGTGACATCTTCCAAGTTCATTTAAGCTGGGAGCGCCCCTCGGGCTGCACTATTCCGAGGCCACGTGGGTCCGTCCCTATGGCATGTATCCCTTTTGCTTATGTTCCTAAGTTTACCTCGCTGGGGGCGCCCCTCGGGCTGCATCATCCCCACGCCGCTCGGGCCAGACCCAGTGGCATGTACCTTCCTGCATTTATCTCAGGCAATTTGCTCTTCATTCTTAACCTGCCAACTGCTATCACATGTTTGATCACCGCCCGCCACGGGTCCGTTCGCCCCATGCAATTTGCTTGCAAGTTAAAAGGGGGGCTCCCGAGCATCGTGACTCAGGAGCTCTTACTGGCTCTCAAGCCCTCACCCCGTGGCCTTGACCACGACATCGCGACCTGGCATGCCAGCGGCGGCGGAGCTCGCTCGAGGTCCGGGACCTGATGAAGTAGAGTGCTTGCATCTAACCGCCTTGCAGGGACATACAGTCACCAAGACTTGAGACCAGGTGCAACCCGCCTTGAGGTAGGGCCTCGTGAGTCCCGCGCTGGCTCACGAGTGCCCAGATACACCTCGCAGCTCTGCCGTGAAAGCCACGTGTCAGGGCAGGGCTATACACGCCCCGGGGGCTCCTTCCGGAGGGGGCCCCCCATCCCACGCCCAAGTGGAAGCTCCATGCTCCGCTCTGGCTGTCGACACTGCCGAGGAGCGGCTTTGCCCGTGCACAAGCGGAAGCACTACGCTCCGCGCTGGTGATAAACAACTGAGGGCGACCCCATAGTCGTACCAACCTCAGGGAGCCTAGAGCTCAGCGCCCAGCATCACCACGACGCCTCCCCTCAGGAGAGTCGCGCAAGGGGACTGCACTCGGGTCACGCCCAAGCGCACGCCACCCAACCAGGTCCCCCGGACCTGGGCATCGCGCGCCCCTCCCGAGGCCTCGGCGAGGGCAGGTATGGAAATTGTTTGAACGTCACGGGGGACTCATGAGCATCGCGCTCAGGAGCCTAACTGGTCACGTAGTCCCTCACTCCTTGGTCCGTCCTGGTCTCCGGTCGGCCCAATGGCGGTTGAGGTATGCGAGGGACTGGGCTCTGCCGACATAGAACATTAATCTATCCTTACGAACTCTCCCTATATGTTGTTCGCACGTCAAGGGGGACTCCCGAGCATCACGACTCAGGAGCCTAACTGGTCACGTAGCCCCTCACTCCTTGGTCCGTCCTGGTCTCCGGTCGGCCCAACGACGGTTGAGGTATGCGCGGGGACAGGCTCTGCCGACGCAGAACAAGGCAAATAAGGAAGGAAAACGCAGAATCTCAAAGCAAATATTACAAGCTTACTGTTCTCACAATACCAAATGAATAGTCTAAATGCCTCCACGAGGCCTGATGTGTGTCGCAGGAATAAAAAAAGGAGAATAGTCGCGGGTCACCCCTGTATGTCGGCGTCGCCTGTGGAAGGAGCTCCCCTGTGGGCGATGATGTCTTCACCTTCGCCACCAGCCGCAGGATCCGCGACATCACCAGATAGAGGATCAGAGACAAAGCCGCGGAACTTCCCCAGCAAAGCTTCCACTTGACCTTGAACTGCTGCGGCGGCGGTCTCGTAGAGATCTTCAGCCACAGGCTCCAGCAGCTCGTCAAACTGGGCGTTGGGGTCGCGGAGGTGCAGATGGCTGAGGACGCAAGTAAGAGTGGCTGAAGACAGAAGCGAGCTTCCGCCTCCGCCATGGGACCGAGGCCCTCAACGACCTCCTCAAGCGCCTTCACCACAAGAGGAAGCAGTCGGGCGGGGCCGTCCTCGTCGGTATCCAGCGGCTTCTCCAGGCCACGCTAGTAGAGCGTCTTCAGCGCCTCTTGAGATCTCTTCTCGAGATCGGTGAAGGCCACATGGTCTTCGGCCAAGACTCGCGCCTTGGCGTTGAGATCGGCCTCCTTCGCCCCCATCTTCTGTTCCAGCTCCTCCAACTGGTTGCGCTTGGAAACCTGCCTCTTCCCCCAGCTCTGCCAGCTCAGCATCACAGTTCTTGACAGCTTCCTGCCGGGCCTTCATCTCCTTCTCCTCCGCTTCGCGGCGGCACACCTCTCCGGCGTGCTTATCGCGCAGGCTCCGCAACTCATCCTCCAGCGCTTGGCAGCGGTCACGGGCGGCCTAGGCCTCTTTCAGCGCCTCCTCACATTCGGCCGCAGTGCTGACAGCCATTTGCTTCTCCCTCCCGGAACCCGCAACAGCCTGGCCCAGCGCCGCGCGTACCGCCAGGTCAGAGTGAAGCCAGCCGGAGGCCAACTCTAGACGCCCGGCCACCAGGCGCGGGTCAGACCTCAGGAGATCCGCATGCAGCTGGGTTATCTCTGAAAAGGCATGCTCCAAGACGAAAGCTGGAGCAGAGGAACCAAGGAGTGGAGGCGCAACAGTAGGAGGAAGTGGCGCCGTCACCAGGTCTTGGGAGACCGCGGGCTCCGGAGCAGCTGGGACCTCATCAGCCGCGCCAAGTACCGGCACCCCCAGAGCCAGCAGGGCCATGGGTGCTGACTCCATGCGACGAGGCTCCTCTTGGCCCCACGAAGATGACCGGGCTGGGGAGGCATAGGCGATGTTGCCTCCTTGCTCTGTGGAGGGAGGCGCAGCTGCCTTACCATCCTTCCTATTCTTCGTCGAAGATGTCGGCCTCATCAACCAAAGGCGAGCGTCAGAAAAGAAAAGGCACCTACACGGACCAAGCAAAGTTCGAGACACCTACCCGTCCACCGCAAGGTACTCCACTCTTCGCTTGTGAAGCTTGAGGCCCGACAGCATCAAGACCTGAGGAGCAGGCGCTCGGGCTCCGGTGGCGCCATGCGGTGCGGAGGCGTAACCGGATCCAGCCCCAGGAGGTGTTGGAGTGGAGGCGGCACCACGGTCCACCAGCGATGACCTACCCTTTGTCGGGACGAGGGGTTGCTCCTTCCCTTCTTGGTAGGCATCGACCTCAGCATCATCAGGAAGGGCGCGGAGAATCTCGGCTTTGCTCGGAGGGGAGGTCTCTTCCACCTCTTCCGGGGTCTCCTCAGAGTCCTCCTCCTCCCCCTCTTTGCGGGACTCGCCAGAAGACACCTCCACCGTCTTTGGTGCCGAAGGAGCTCCCGAAAGCACCGCCGGCACCAGCCCGCGCGCATCAAAAGTCTGTCTGGAGGAGACGAATTCCTCTTGGTCCCTGCGTTGGAACAGGGGAATGAAGGCGCTAGGCGGGTACTCCTGGTTGTCTCCAACTATGAGGCGCAGGACGGCGTCTAGTTCATCGTCAGGCAGGTCCCCCAACCTCAGATGGGCCTTGTTCTCCCCTCCTTCAAGCTGCCAGAAGGGGCGCGCGCGCGTCTGGAGTGGGACGAACAGCACCGTCAAGAACTCCCTCAAGAGCATCGCTCCCGTTATTTTAGCCGCCCTCGCATTGCCTGGCTTCAGGTCAGCCATCATCTGCTCCAACACTGACGACGCCCGCTCGTCAACAAGCTCCGCCTTGGGCCACTCCTTGCCTTGCCGAGGCGCCTCCGACGGCAACAACAAGCGCGGATGGGAGAGCTAGGCGTCCACCATGACCCACTTGGATCGAATGTTGTCGGCCCTCTTCCCGGTGCTTGAGATCGAGTTGGCCTTGCCGGACGTGACGAAGTTAGCGCATCCAGAGATGTGGCCCTCGCTGACGCAGAGGAAGAAGAAATGGCGCAGGAGCGCCACGGACGGCATCACGCCAGGTACACCTCACGGTAGTAGGCACAGATGGATGGGAGGAGGACAGAGTTGGGATGGAGGTGCAACGCTTGCAGCCCATAGTGGTCGAGGACTTCGTAAAAGAAATCAGAGAAGGGAGGAACCAACCTGACAGCAACACTGCTCGAGAAGAAGGGAAAGAAGGTGCTCCCCTCAGGCTCCGGCTCATCGGAGACAAGCCGGAGCTCCGTCTTCCCCCACTCATTGCTCTCGCCCGCCGTCAGCAGGCGCACGGAGGCAAGGCTCTTCTCCATGACAGTAGGCGCCTCAAGAGCGGGCTCGTACCAAGCGGGGGACGAGGAAGTCTTGACCTTGCGCGGCGCCAGGGGCGGCAGATGCAGAGCGAGGTCGGGGCAGATCTCTAGGTAGCGGCGGCTAAGAGCAAGAAAGGGGATCTGGAGCGAGGCAAGGAAGAAGAAAGGAAGGCAAGTGCCGCCCGCGCCAGCCTTTTGTCAAGTCAGGCAGTTGTCGAAACGACATGGGGAAACGGAGGCGCCCATGTCCAATCAACCGCCACACGTCCACCGAGGCCGCGGGCTTTGGGGGCCCACGGTGCTCCGAACTTGACCCTTGGCTTCGGCGCGAAGCCAAGCCCACGCGCACCTTGGGCCCGGGGGCTACTGTCGGCGTTCTGGGAACGGGGTTCCCCAAACTTGCCTGCCTGCGGCCCGCGGCGTGGTTGAGCCAGCAGGCTGTACGATCCATCTTCACCAACAAAGCACCCAATACCCTCGCGAGGGGCCAAGCCTCGCGAGGCGGATGACGCAAGACCTCCTTTGGGGTGGCCTAGCACGAGGAGCGGAGATATCAAGGCGAGGCGAACCTCACGAGGCTCTCGTGACGTGAGCCGTGACGATCGACACCAGGCACACGCCAGGCGGGAGCTAGCGCGCACAGCGTCCTTGTTTCCTCTTTGGTGCAAAGGGGGGAAAGCGCAGCCGTGGAGTACCAAGGCTTCAGGCAAAGGTTGCCATTCCGGTGCAACAAGACCAAGACCATGGACTGCAAGACGGAGGTCACCTTAGAGCCCAGAGCAGCGTCACCACCAGAACTTTGTGCAGGCGAAGACTACTTTTGTCAGGATAGCTTGTACTAGTTGTCCCGCTTTAAATTAGCCCGCCATTGTTGGCTCCCTTCCCGCTTGATATTTGGGAAGAGGGCCAGGGCCTCTATAAATAGGACTAGCCACCATAGTAGGGGCACGGACTCATGAGGCCCAGAGACACACACAAGTTCATACGCACAAGAACACCTCAACCTCAGGAGGCCGTTCTCCCCTTGTATTGTTCATCATCATCCCGAGAGGCAATCCACCACCACATTGGAGTAGGGTATTACACCACAACTATGGCCCGAACCAGTATAAACCCTATGTCCTTTTGTGTTGTGAGTTCGTCAAGTTTGTCCGCAAGATTCTAGCGAGCTAGAGCGTAGATCGGTTGGAGGGAAAGACTTTTCACGCACCCCAGTGTTTGAACCTTAAGGGTTTGCTGGGACCCCAGACCCCGACATTGTGTCACACATGATGAACAATTGCTCTTTCTATTGTGTTGAGTGCCACATGATATTCACTACACCCAATGCATATTATGTTTGGATTGTCTTGCACTTGACCCATGTCTTTAGATACTTCATTTTATTAGGTGTTGTGAATTATTCCTATGCCTACCATAGACCTTTCATTGAGCAATTTGTGAATGCTTACTATGAACTTGTGGTAGATGCTTCTTCTCTTGTCACACATATTTGCATCACTACCTCACGTTTACATGCTTGTCCCCATGATATCTTTGCTTGTGCTCAATTTATGTGCTTATATGCCATGTCACAATCCTTTGTCAAACCACATGCTTTGCATGATGACGACACTTGTTTGGTGAATCACCTCTTGAATGCTTGGTTTTGCACTAACGCTAACCACATTTGTTTTTTCAAGTGTTTGTTGTCTTTGCTCCTTTTGAAGGAATCCCAAGATGGTGCGACATTGGAGAGTGCCCATTTCGAGCTTCAAGATGATGAGAACTTGGTGATCGACCACTCCTACATGGCGACGCCATCTCTTTCCCATGGTGATTTGGATTTCGATTCGAGGTCGGATCTTTCCCAAGGGAGGGGAGATGATGCGGAGCATCCTACGGACATCACCATGTCAAGAGTCCGTTCGGCGAGTGACACATGCGACATCTACTTCACATACACAAAGGTGAATCATCTCCTTTACACGTGCTCACTTGGCCCCTTCGAGGATGGTATACTATGTGACACTCCACTTGTGTGCATGCATAGGTATTGTCGGAATGCTATGAACGATGAGGAGTGCGAGCGCAAGTGTACAACTACACCATCTGCGAGGGAAGCATGGAAGAGAAGACGGAAGAAGCGGAGCTGCTACAAGCTATAGCCACCGGACGTCCAGATGCCACCGTACATCCGGTACCTGACGCAACCCAGATGGCCAGAAGAACTCCAGGGGACGAGTGCTACAGCGGCCGGACGTCCGACGAGTCCCAGCGCCCGGACGACCGGCACCGACCGGACGATCGGTGCTACTACACCCGAAAAGAATCAACGGACATCTGGCGCGCACCGGACGTCCGGACCGTCCTGAGCCACCGGATGTCCGACCCCCACCGGTCGTCCGGTACCTGCCTGTGTGCAGCCATGAGCCTTTGGCCTTGTACCCCTCTCCCACTTACCCCTTCGTGGCTAAGACTATAAATAGACCACCTCCACCTCCTTTCTAGGGTCAGTGTTGTGTTAGCTCATTTGTGAGATAGAGCTTCGCTCATCCATATCGGATCTAATCCTTGAGAGAGACCACGGCCCCTCTTCCAAGAAGATCCACCTTGGATTCAAGACCCCTTTATGGGAAGATCCCCTTGTGGATTCAATACCTCCTCACGGAGAAGAACCGGCTACCTCTTGTATCATCCGTTGTTGACTTTGGATCTTGTATCTTCCTTTGTGTTTCAAGGATCTAGCGCATGTGTGATCATACTTGTTGGTTTGAGTGTTCCCTTGTGTTTCCCTTGTGATTTTCCCCTCGTTTCCCTCCTCGTGTTCTTCGTGTTCATCACGGGATCCACTCCTTTCGTGAAAGATCAGCCGATTAGGGTTCTACCCTACATTAGTATCTTTCATGGGCATTGAAGGTCGACAAAATCTTCCGTTTGCACAACTATGAAGAAGAGAAGAAGATCGCGATGGCATCCCTTGAGTTTCAAGACTATGTCCACATTTGGTGGGAACAAGTTATCGAGCGCCGAGAGGCAAGAGGTGAACCACCCATCACTACTAGGACACAAATGAAGAATGTCGTGAGAGCGCGCTTTGTGCCTACCTACTACAAATGCGACCTCTTCAAGAAACTCCAACTACTCAAGCAAGGAACCAAGAGCGTTGAAGAGTACTACAAGGAGATGGAGATTGCCATGATAAGAGCCAATGTCACGAAAGATGATGAGCAAAACAATGGCACGTTTCTTGAATGGACTCAACCATCCTATCAAGAAGATCTTCGACTTCCAACCATACTCGAACCTCATAGAGCTAGTGCATCAAGCTACAAAAGCGGAACGTCAAGTGCAAGACGATTTCAAGTATGCCAAGTTCTCATCCAAATCCTACGGCTTCTCCAACACCCAAGCTTCAACGACTCCAACACCGGCTACCAAGCCCTCCACAAGCAACGTCGACAAGTCGAGTTCCAATAAAGCTTCGTCAACTCCAAGTCATCCTACTACAACGGACAACTTCAAGCCGAGAGCTTCATCATCATCTACTCCAACCGATGAGACCGTCAAGACGAGTTCCTTCAAATGCTTCACATGCGGAGGCCAAGGCCACAAGTCCTATGAGTGCACCAACAAGAGGACCATGATCCTCAACGACGACGACACTTATGACTCAATGAGTGAAGGAGAAATGGACGCTCTTGAGCAAGTCGCCATGCACCAGCAAGTGAACGATGAAGAGGAACAAGTCTTTTGCGATCAAAATTCAAGTCCCGCTCTTGTTGTCTCCAAGGTCTTGACTCTCCAACATCACTAAGTCGAGGACCAAATATGCCACATATTTCACACCAAGGCCAGCATCAATGGAAGATCCGTCAAGGTCATCATCGATGGAGGGAGTTGTCATTATCTCGCAAGTGAAGAACTTTGCTCCAAGCTCCAATTTCCCAAGAAGAAGCACCCACATCCATACAAAGTGCAATGGCTTAGCGACTCCGGCACTATCCAAGTCGAGCATCGAGTACAAGTCTCCTTCGAAATTGGTGCCTATGAAGACACTTTGGAGTGCGACGTCGTTCCAATGACCGTTTGCCACCTTCTCCTTGGACGCCCATGGCAATTTGATAGAGGAGTCATCCACACTGACCGAATGAACCACTACATCTTCAAGATGAACGGAAAGGAGTACGTAGTTCGTCCCATGTCTCCAAGCCAAGTGATCGCCGACAAGTAAGCCACCCACCGTGGAGAGCATGGTGAGAGAGAGAGCCACCAAAAAGAGAGTGAGCGCCACAAGACCAAATCGAGCGCCTCCACGATGAGCGAAAAGAAGAACTTAGTCCTATTTGCCACCAAAAGTGAGATAACAGGAGTGTGTGAGAACCCATATAGTGTCCTTTTGTGCAAGGATAATGAACCACAAGCTAACACCTCTCACACTCTTCATCTAGTGTTGTCTTCTCTTTTGCAGGAATTTCACGATGTTTTCCCCGACGAGCTACCTCTGGGACTACGTCCACTACGAGGTATCGAGCACCGCATTGACCTCATCCCCGGAGCACCTCTTCCGAACAAAGCTCCCTACCGCATCAACCCCGAAGAAACCAAAGAAATACAAAGGCAAGTAAAGCATCTCATAGACCATAGACATGTCCGTGAAAGTTTGAGCCCTTGTGCCGTCCCGGTCATTCTTGTGCCAAAACGAGATGGTAGCTTTGGCATGTGCTCCGATTGTAGACCTATCAATGAACTTAGTGGTGCCACTATCTTTTAAAAAACTGATCTGAAGAGTGGTTACTGTAAAATCCGAATACAAGAGGGTGATGAATGGAAAATCGCTTTCAAAACCAAGTTTGGCTTGTATGAGTGGTTAGTCATGCCTATGGGTCTATCGGAAGAACGGGTACTTTTATGCGTCTAATGAATCATGTTTTTCGCCCTTACATTGGTGTGTTTGTTGTGGTCTACTTCCACGATATCCTTGTTTTTAGCAAGTCTCTCAAAGAGCATGTCACCCATGTCCGGACCGTTTTACAAACTCTTCGAAAAGAGCATCTCTCTGCTAATATGGAGAAATGCCTTTTTCGCGTTGATAAGATTGTTTTCATGGGTTTTGTTGTATCTTCTAAGGTGATGAGTCCAGGATCAATGCTATTAAGACTCGGCCACAACCAACCAACTTGCAACAAGTGCGTAGCTTTCTTGGCCTTGTGGGTTTCTATCGTCGCTTTCTGAAAGATTTTAGCACCATTGCTTCGCCTTTTCATGCTTTGATAAAGAAGAATGCCCCTTTTGTTTGGGGACCATCCCAAGACACCGCTTTCAATGAGCTTAAGAATTTGCTTACTCATGCCCCCGTGCTTGCATTACCCTACTTCGACAGGACTTTGGAGATGCATTGTGATGCTACTGGTAAGGGCATAGGAGGTGTGTTAACACAAGAGAAGCGTCCCATAGCTTACTTTAGTGAGAAACTTTCTGGAGCGCAACTCAATTACCCCGTATATGACAAAGAGCTATATGCTTTAGTCCGCGTTTTGCACGAATGGGAACATTATCTTCGTCCTCATGAATTCATCATTCATACCGATTATGAAATGCTCAAGTACCTTAAGGGCAAAACCAAGTTGAACAAGTGTCATGCTAAATGGAGTGAATTTATCGAGTCTTATCCTTATGTCATAAAGAACATCAAAGGTAAGGAAAACGTTGTGGCGGACACCCTTTCTCGCATATGCATGCTTGTTACTCAATTTGAGTTGAATTTCATTAGCTTTGAGCACATAAAAGACTTGTATGAGCATGATCCTACTTTTGCTACTCCTTATGCCAAGTGTTTGACGCACACATCTTGGGAACGCTATTACATCAAAGATGGATATCTTATGAGAGCTAACAAGCTTTGCATCCCCGAGTCTTCTCTTCGTTTGTTGCTTTCGCAGGAATCTCATGGAGGATGATTAATGGGAAATTTAGGACGCGGTAGGACGTTCGCTACGCTCTCAAAGAACTACTATTGGCCCAAGATGTTTCATGACATCAACTGCTTCACCAACCGATGCTCTACATGTCGCAAAGCTAAGTCTAAAGCTCAATCCCATGGCCTTTACATGCTCTACCAATTCCATATCAACCATGGGAAGATATTAGGATCGATTTTGTACTTGTCTTGCCTAGGACTGGAAATGGGAAGGATTCGGTATTTGTTGTTGTGGACCGTTTCTCCAAAATGGCACATTTCATTCCTTGCAACAAGATAGACGATGCTTCACATGTTGCCAATCTCTTTTGTAGGGAAATATTGCGTCTTCATGGAGTGCCAAAGACGGTTGTCTTGGACCGCGGCATCAAGTTCCTGAGCTACTTTTGGAAGACCCTATGCGCCAAGCTCGGAATCAAGCTACTCTTCTCTACTTCGGCCAAACGGAGGTGACCAACCGCACACACTCCTCTCTACTTCGAGTACTCATCAAGAAGAACATCAAGGAGTGGGATGAGTGTCTACCTATCTCTGAGTTCGCCTACAACTGCACAAGACACTCAACAACCGGCAGTTCCCCCTTCGAGGTCATCTACGGATTCAACCCTTTGTCCCCATTGGACATTCTCCCTCTACCACTACAAGAGCGCATCAATATGGACGCAAGTGCATGCGTGAACCATCTCAAGAAGGTGCATGAAGATACAAGGCACACCATCGAGCGCCAAGTACAATGACTTGCGACCAAGCTCAACATCAACAAGCACCCTATGGTATTCAACATTAGAGGTCTTGTGTGGCTGCACCTTCACAAGGACCGCTTCCCACAAGAACGCAAGTCCAAACTTCGACCACGAGCTGATGGACCTTTCAAGGTGCTCGAACGCTACAATAACAACGCCTACAAGATCAACATCCCGTGCGACAAGTACTTCGTGAGCGACATCTTCAACGTCAAAAAACTCTCGCCCTACCATAGTGATGAGGATTTTGATCCGAGGTCGGATCTTCCCCAAGGGAGGGGAGATGATGCGGAGCATCCCACGATCATCCCCATGGACGTACCTACACCTCCAACGACACCACTTGGACCAATGACAAGAGCCAGAGCCAAGGCTATCGAAGATAAGGTGAACTCTCTCCTCTCCGAACTTCCACTTTCTATGCATGAGACATGGCTACTACCTAAGTACAAGTTGTTGTGCATGATTAGGTACCAAGAGGACCCTCCCGAAGATGCACATGAAGAGAACGAATGGAAGGAGTCAAGAACACATCCCAGGCCCAGGACATCCGGCGACGACCCCGGACATCCGGCCCCTAGAGCGTTGTCCATCACCAAGCTGCACAGCTGCCAAGAATCTACAAGCCCCGGACATCCGGCCCGGCCAGCCTGGACATCCGGCCCTTCCCGCGCTCCCGGATATCCGGCCTCCAGCCTGGAAATCCGGACCCCTACGAACCCGAGAGCAACAAGGCCCGCCGCTCCATCCTGGACATCTGGCCTCACCAGCCCGAACATTCGGCCCCTCGTGAAAGCCCGGACATCCGGCCCAATGCCCGGACGCCGGCCTCCCCTGTCTGCGCACAGTGAAGTGCCGAGGCCCGTGTACCCCTTCAACCCTCTAGACTATATATACTCCTCCTCGTCCTACTTTCGGGGGTTAGCATTGGTTTATCTCATATTTAGAGATAGAGCATTGCTCATCCACATCAGATCTAATCCACGAGAGAGACCGCGGCCCCTCTTCGGAGAAGATCCCTTTGGATTCAAGACCTCCTTGCGGAGAAGAACTTCAAGACCTCATCAAGGAGAAGACCATCTACCTTTGTATCGTCCTTAGTTGTCCATGGATCATGTGATTTCTTTTGTACTCGAGGATCTAGCACATGTGTGACTATTTCTTGTTGGTTTAGTGTTTCTCTTGTGTTTCCCCCATGTTTCCCTCGTTTCCCTCCTCGTGTTCATCGCGGGATCCGCTCCCTTCGTGAAAGATCAGCCAATTAGGGTTCTACCCTACATCAAATGCCCTCCTACCGTCACACACGTAAGTTACGGCATGGCACGCAGCAAAAGCAAGGAGAATAAGGCTTATAGTCCCCTTATTTTCTTGAATTTACAACCAAATGGGATTCCCCGGATCATGGAGCATGTGCAGAGTGCAACGTTTGTCCTTACCAGGTGGACTAATGTTTATAGTCACCATAATCTCTTGGATTTGCTTCCAAAGGAGTGCCAATGGGTTCAGAAACTTGTTTGAAAAAGCAGCGGCAAATGATGTTCCTTGACTTTCAGGGGAAAAATTCCTTCTTAGGGGTCAAATTTAAGGGTCATCCGGGCCTCCTGCGCAAGCCAGATGTATTTTGAAGATTCCCACGCTCCTCGCGAGCATTTTGAGTACTGGTGGGTCTGAAATGGACTCCGAATAACAAAGTTATGACCGTTTTAGTGCACACCGGTCCTTCATATGGCATTCCTTGAAAGAACTTAATTTTGTCATGACGCGTTCTGGTGCTCTGTCCCAAAATTTTGTGTCCTCCATAGTGGAGATATTGTTTCCACATATATATTGACTGATGCTAGGAATGCCCTCCTATTATTGGCTATCACACACATACTTTACGGCATGCCAGACGTCAAAAACAAGGAGAATAAGACTTATAGTTGCCTTATTTTCTTGAATTTACAACCAAATGGGATTCCTCGAATCATAGAACATATGCAGAATGCATCGTTTGTCCACACCAGGCAGACTAATGTTTATGCTCACCATAATATCTCGGATTTCCTTCCAAAGGAGTGCCAATGGGTTCAGAAACTTGTCTGAAAAGCAGCGACAAATGATGTTCTTTTAACTTTCAGGGGCAAAAAGTCCTGCTTAGGCCTCATTTCATTGTAAGGGATCCCGGGGGGATCCCTGCGTTTTCCCCGAGTGGGTACACCACGGGCTGAGTTCGCCCCGGGGAAGCGGGCATCCCCATTTGGTAGTACGTGAGGCAGGGAGATCCCTGGCCTTTCCTCGGCCCATCCCCGGGATAGATCTCCCGATGTCGATAGGCCGGGGAGTAAACCCTCGACTGTCTCGCTCTCCCTACGACCGGTGGCGATGGCCTCCCCTCCAGCCTCCACCTCCGTTCCGTGCATCTCCATCCGACGACCGAGCAGCGCCGCCCCCAGCACCCTCCTTCAAGAGAACCACCTCCACAGTCCGTCCCTCTGGCAGCGGTGACAGTGATGGACCGATCGTCATCCAGCTCCCCTCTGCCTCAAAGCTTCTATCAGCTCCGGCGACGACGATGACCAGGAGGTCATCCTCCTTTCACCAAGGTTATTACCTCCTCCTCCTTCTCCTCTTTTATTCGGTGTTTTTTCTTCTCCATGGTGATGCCTTCCCTGCTACACGCACTGACGAGCACCTGTATAGATCCAAGTAACTCGTCTTACGTCTGAGTTTTGTATCACAAGTGAGCAAGTGTACACCTTACATCCATGTTTGCAGCACCTCTAACCATCCTGATCTCACAACTGAGCACATTTACCTTTGTTTCCTTGTGATGTTGTATACACGATGCTAATCTATGCACAATGTTCTTTGTGATTAATTAACTCTTGTAATGCTATTTTTTGAGTCAGGCATAGCTAACAAGATGTATATTTGAACAATGGCTTTATGGAGGTGTATAGTATTAGCTTTCCTTTATAAATGGTTAGCACAACATTTAATTTCACCTGAAATCAACATTATGACAAGCTGACTATAACCGAACAAGGACAACTTTTATTATGCAGCCCAACTTCTTAGGGTTGAGAATTATATCATAGGATCTGCACCATGGGCTGCATTTACTTATTTAATCCTTGCACTTTTTCTAGATGCTTCCTATGATCTTACTTGTTGTGAATTATCTTGCAATACCATTTTATTTAACTCACCATGTCAAGAGGACATGCCCTGTTTTACAATCGCTCGTTAGTCCATGTTTTGCTTGGTTCTCCGAAAACATGTGTGGCATGAACCTGAACTGCACTAATTCTTAATGTGATGTATAACTTGAAGATGGTTACTTCAGTGCACAGTGAGTGATGCATCACATGACATCCCTTGAAATTCTTTTACTGCTCCCCTTCAAACTTGGCACTATTCTTGATTACAGTCTTGTTCCCACCAGATGCATGAACATGAGCTCAATACTTAATACGACAGGTATATGACATGAATAGGCCTTGCTTGATCAAGAAAACTAATGATACAAATTGCATCTATTGGTAAACTTGGCCTAGAAAATCACACATGGAAGGGACTACTGGGCCTGTACTACCTTTGTCCTAATTTTAACTAAGAATCTTTTGGATAACCTGAAGTGTGCTTGTCTTGCTTTTAATAATGGTGTAGCATAAACATATTAGTCATTGGAATTTAATTCTCTTGATGAAAGTAGCGTTAGTATCAAGCTAATTTTTCAGTTTAACTCTGGCCATCAACAAAGTTGAAAATTACTCTCATTCAAGTTGTTCCCTTTTGTACCAAGCTATAGAACCAACGTTTGAGCATACGTAATCTTGATAATCGGCATTGGTTTACTCAAGTTCATTCAAATTCTTTTTCGAGAAAACACGTGTTTCATTTCATTGAAAAGGTGGGGAAAACAATACAAGAGCCTCTAAGGAGGGCTATGAAAATATATGATGGGCGTTTAGTGGACATCCTAGGTTGTCAGCAAAATCATTCTAAGGCCGAGGGCCCCTGCTCTAGACCAAAGGGCAGCTTCCTCCTTGATGCACACGAGTGTGTTTGGGGCATAGGGGAGGGCTCTACACCAGAGGGCAGCTTCAACCTTAGCCATGAGAAGGTTTCATGCCAGACTTGTCGGGAAAATGGGCAATCTCTAAGGAGATGCAACATTATTTCCATTGCGTGGTCGCAGAGGAGACATCTCAGGTGGTGTGATAGACCTTGACGCTCTAGATGTTCCGCTGTCCAGCAGCGATCTTTTTTGGCCAATCAGTGGAAGAACAAAACATGTGGAGGCGCCAACTCTTCCAGATGAACTTCCATGCGCTGTATCATGAGCTAGCAAAGTATGTGCATCCGTGCTCCTGCCGCTCCACTTCCAGGTGATGGCGTCGGGTTGATCAGAGAGGATGAAGCTCTCAAGTTCCCGCCAAAGCATTAGGTAATGTTCAATCTCATCGAGGCCGATCATTCAAGTTCTCAAAATTTTGAAGCTTGATTTGTAAAACGCATATTAGTGATAAAGCAATTAAAAGATGAATCCATGTACTATTAAGACTACGAATTATCCAAAAGAGAGACCAACATTTTATAATATTTGCATCTGTTGGTTTGCCAACATGCGTATAAATAAGAATTTGTGCTTATGTTATATATATATATATATATATATATATATATATATATATATATATATATATATATATATATATATAGCTTGCCACAGAACTAGTAATGGGTCGCTAAACTTTTAACGGTTTAAAAGTTATCAAAAAATATGAAATAAATTTGGGAGCATCTCTCTAATGTAATAAGATGATCCAATGGAGGGATTTTTCAAATATGCATCTATGTGTCCTCGGCAAAAATAATAAGCATTTCAGCTCACCGCGACATAAATAAATACTGAACTATTTGTTTTTTGTCCAGGACACATACAGTTGTATTTTTTAATCCCTCCGTTAGATCATGTTATATTATAGGTGTGTTGGTTCAGTATTTTTTTCAGAATTTTTGAGAACTTTTGCACCGTTGAAACCCTTAACTAGTTCTGTGGCAAGCACTTGTAGAAAATCATATATATATATATATATATATATATATATATATATATATATATATATATATATATATATTTAAAATCTCATATTGCATAGTAACAACAATGTTCCTTTTTTGCTTTGCAGGTTTCCTAAAGATAGAAAATAAAAATGTTCAAACAAGTTGATGCTGGAAGTTTTAGTAAAGTATCTATTTCAACAGCAAAACCTTTTGCTATGGATGTGTCACATATGGGCATATTTTAATGGAGCTAAATGCTTATTCTTGTTGGATTTTTAACCGTCGTTAGTATTTTTAAAAACATGATTTGCACACTAAATTTATCCTCAGTAGTGTTGTGTAATTTGTCCGACTCAGCCATATAACATATTGTTAGCGTGTAATTGGGTTGAAGTGTTAATTTGCTGATTATGTGTGTATTGCTATTTTCTCCAAAAAAATCCTGAATTATTCTCTATCTTCCTGAGAACTTGTGCCATCGCTGAATTTTCTAGACTTATCAAGGAAAAATAGAAAAAAATTAATTACTTTTTTTGCGGGAGAATTTTAATTACTTCTAAACTCATATGATATTTCTGTAAAGAAACCAGAGTTATTTTTATGATTTTTGAATATGAGATTTCCTTCCCAAAGATTTTTAGCATTTTTCTGTACGTGAACTCCTCCCCCGTGCCTCTCGTCCAAACTGGGGAAAGGATCTCCCTATGGTGGGAGGGGATCCCACATGACCATTGAAATCCCCACGAGGGGGATTAGAGCCATGGGATACTTCCCCATTTCAACCAAACAAGGCCTTAAGGGCAGAATTTGAGGGTCCTCCAAGATTCCTGCGCAAGCCTGAAGTATTTTCTAGATTCTTACGCTCGTCGCGAGCATTTTGAGTACTTACGGTCCAACAGACTATGAATGTCAAAGTTATGGACGTTTTGGTGAACACCTGTCCTTCATATGTTAGTCCTTGAAAGAACTTCATTTTCTCGTGACTCGTTATGGCGCGCCGCCCGAAAATATTGTGTCCTCCATAGTGGACATATTGTTTCCACATATATATTGACCGATGCCAGGAATGCCCTCCTATTATTGGGCGTCACACACGTACGTTACGGCATGCCACACGGCAAAAACAAGGAGAATAAGGCTTATAGTGGCCTTATTTCCTTGAAGTTATAACCAAATGGGATTCTCCGGATCATAGAACATATGCAGAATGCAATGTTTGTCCATACCAGGCAGAGTAATGTTTATACTCACCATAATCTCTCGGATTTATTCCAGAGTAGTGCCAATGGATTCAAAAACTTGTTTGAAAAGGAGGGACAAATGATGCTCGTTGAATTTTTGGTGGAAAAAGTCCTGCATAGGGGTCAAATTGGAGGGTCCTCCGGGACTATTGTGCAAGCCGGAAGTATTTTCTAGATTCCCACGCTCATCGCGAGCATTTTAAGTAGTTGTGGGTCCAAAGCAGACTCCGAATCACAAAGTTATGACCGTTTTAGTGAACGTCGGTCCTTCATATGGCAGTCCTTGAAAGAACTTCATTTTCTCGTGACGCATTCTGGCATGCCGCCCCAAAATTTTGTGTCCTCCATACTAGAGATATTGTTTTCACATATATATTGACCGATGCCAGGAATGCCCTCCTATTATTGGCTGTCACACACATACGTTATGGCATGCCACACGGCAAAATCAAGGAGAATAAGGCTTATAGTCGCCTTATTTTCTTGAATTTACAACCAAATGGTGTTCCTCGGATCATAGAGCATGTGCAGAATGCAACGTTTGTCCTTACCATGCGGACTAATGTATATACTCACCATAATCTCTCGGATTTCCTTCCAAAGGAGTGCCAATGGGTTCAGAAACTTGTTTGAAAAGCAGCGGCAAATGATGTTCTTTGATTTTTAGGGGCAAAATTCCTACTTAGGGGCCAAACTTGTGGGTCCTCCGGGCCTCCTGTGCAAGCCAGAAGTATTTTGAAGATTCCCAAACTCATAGCGAGCATTTTGAGTACTTGTAGGTCCAAAACGGACTCTGAATGCCAAAGTTATGACCGTTTTAGTGAATACTGGTCCTTCATATGGCAGTGCTTGAAAGAACTTCATTTTCTCGTGACGCGTTCTGGCGCGCTGCCACAAAATTCTGTGTCCTCCATAGCGGAGATATTCTTTCCACTTATATATTGAACGATGCCACGAATTCCCTCCTATTATTGGTTGTCACACACGTACGTTACGGCATGCCACACGGCAAAAACAGGGAGAATAAGACTTATAGTCACCTTATTTTCTTGAATTTACAACCAAATGGGGTTCCTCGGATCATAGAGCATGTGCAGAATGCAAATTTTGTCCTTACTAGGCAAACTAATGCTTATACTCCCATTATATCTCAGATTTCCTTCCAAAGGAGTGTCAATGTGTTCAGGAACTTGTTTGAAAAGGCAGGGGCAAATGATGTTCTTTGACTTTCAAGGGCAAAAGGTCTGTATAGGGGCCGCATTTGAGGGTCCTCCGGGGCTCCTGTGCAAGCCGGAAGTATTTTCTAGATTCTTACGCTGGTCACGAGCATTTTGAGTACTTAAGGGTCCAAACCTGACTCTGAATGACAAGTTATGACTGTTTTGGTGAACACCGGTCCTTCATATGTCAGTCCTTGAAAGAACTTCATTTTCTCATGACGCGTTATGGCCCGCCGCCAAATTTTTTTTGTGTCCTCCATAGTGGAGATATATTTTCCACATATATATTGACCAATGCTATGAATGCCCTGCTATTATTGGGTGTCACACACATACGTTACGACATGCCACATGGCAAAAACAAGGAGAATAAGGCTTATAGTCGCCTTATTTTCTTGAATTTACAACCAATAGGGATTCTCCAGATCATAGAACATGTGAAGAATGCAATGTCTGTCCATACCAGGCAGAGTAATGTATATACTCACCATAGTCGCTCGGATTTATTCCAAAGTAGTGCTAATGGGTTCAGAAACTTGTTTGAAAAGCAGTGGCAAATGATGTTCATTGACTTTCGAGGGCAAAAAGTCTTGCTTAAGGGCCAAATTTGAGTGTCCTCCAGGACTCCTGCGCAAGCCGAAAGTATTTTCTATATTCCCATGCTCGTTGCGAGCAGTTTGAGTACTTGTGGGTCCAAAACAGACTCTGAATGACAAAGTTATGACCGTTTTAGTGAATGCTTGTCCTTCATATGGCAGTCCTTGAAAGAACTACATTTTCTCGTGACGCATTCTGGCGTGCCACCTCAAAATTTTGTGTCCTCCATACTGGAGATATTGTTTTCACAAATATTGACCGATGCCAGGAATGCCCTCCTATTATTGGTTGTCACACACATACGTTACGGCATGCCACACGGCAAAAACAAGGAGAATAAGGCTTATAGTCTCCTTATTTTCTTGAATTTACAACCAAATGATATTCCTCGGATCATAGAGCATGTGCGGAATGCAATGTTTGTCCTTACCAGGCGGACTAATGTTTATACTCACCATAATCTCTCGGATTTCCTTCCAAAGGAGTGCCAATGGGTTCAGAAACTTGTTTGAAAAGCAGCGACAAATGATGTTC
The DNA here is from genome assembly GCF_018294505.1 of Triticum aestivum. Lineage (NCBI taxonomy): Eukaryota > Viridiplantae > Streptophyta > Magnoliopsida > Poales > Poaceae > Triticum > Triticum aestivum. The sequence continues at coordinate 235,680,667 of NC_057806.1, read as the reverse complement.
TCTGACTTTTAGGGGCAAAAAGTCCAGCTTAGGGGCTGAACTAGAGGGTCCTCCGGGCCTCCTGTGCAAGCCAGAAGTATTTTGAAGATTCTCAAACTCATTGCAAGCATTTTGAGTACTTGTACGTCCAAAACGGACTCTGAATGACAAAGTTATGACCGTTTTAGTGAACACCGGTCCTTCATATGGCAGTGCTGGAAAGAACTTCATTTCTCGTGACGCGTTCTGGCGCCGCCCCAAATTTTGTGTCCGCCATAGTGGAGATATTGTTTCCACATATATATCGACTGATGCCACAAATGCCCTCCTATTATTCACTGTCACACACGTACGTTACGGCATGCCACACGAAAAAAACAAGGAGAATAAGGCTTATAGTCGCCTTATTTTCTTGAATTTACAACCAAATGGATTACCCGGATCATAGAGCATGTGTAGAATGCCACTTTTCACCTTACCAGGCATACTAATGCATTTACTCCCATTTTATCTCGGATTTCCCTCCAAAGGAGTTCCAATGTGTTCAGAAACTTGTTTGAAAAGGCAGTAGCAAATGATGTTATTTTACTTTCATGGGAAAAACTTCCTGCATAGGGCCCGAATTTGAGGGTCCTTCGGGCCTCCTGCACAAGCCGGAAGTATTTTCTAGATTCCCACGATCGTCGCGAGTATTTTGAGTACTTGTGATAGAGGCAAAGGGTCCTGTCTTTTGATGAGATGGTGATTATCATTTCGGAGGAGTAGACTTTGACGATCCGACTACGAACATGCGAAGATGTCGCGCCTTATCAATCGCTAAACCAACTCCGAGAGGTTATTGACCACGTAGGAGCATGATCAACCTGACCTTGAAGGTCTATTTCCTGCAGGCAAACGAAGAACAAGCAAGAAACTAATATTGCAATCTGGATATTGTGAATATAAGATGCAAGCTTTAGTGATGAAGGTGGGGTTATGTGACATCTTTGTTTGGTCATTGAACACAAATGAAGTACGCGAAGTTCCATCTATGGCGAACTTTTAATCTAAACAAAACCCACCATCTAAACGATGCCCTAAGGGATTTATATATGGAGGAAGAGGGGGGAATTTCGTGGCCCTTGGAAGAGGGGTCCGAAAAAATCCTAACTCTTGTTTCCCCACACATACGGACTCTAAAAACAGCCTATACTTAAGTATTTCGAAATAACATGGGCCTGGCCCAATAATAAGGTGACACAGCACCTATAATAGCCTCTGGACAAAATTTATGAAGTGGCATCTTGTATATTTCGTCCAAGGCTTCATGCACTCCTTATGGTGGCTTCAAAGTCCTGAAATCATCACTTGTAACTCCGTTCTTGTTACCCTTGCACATGCCATCATCTTCATGTTTGGTCTTGCTTGAGTGTTCATCCCTCTTATCCATGCCAAGCCCTTCATTTGTAAGCAAAACAAATGTAACCAACTTAGGCAGCATCATATTCTCATGAACATTAGATTCATTACCAAGAAACGAAAGTACCTGATAATTTAATTGGCCTGCGCGAGCTCTAGTAATTGGTTCAGTATGTATAGCAGCAGGGGCTGTGGGTGTAACAATGGTATTGATGTTGTCATAATCCTCTCCTTGCTGAAATGAAGTCGTCCTTGACGGAAGCTCATCTTACTCAACCAAATAAGGCTTCAAACTTGCAATGTTAAAAGTGGGACTAACCCCAAAATCTGCAGGCAACTCAAGTTTATATGCATTATCATTCATTTTCTCTAACACCTTAAAAGGACCATCAGCACGTGGCATTAGCTTTGATTTACGTAAATCAGCAAATCTATCCTTACGCAAATGTAACCAAACAAGATCTCCAGGTGCAAACACAACATGTTTTCTACCCTTATCTCCAACAAGTTTCTATTTAGCATTCATACGCTCAATGTTTTCCTTAGTTAACTCATGCATTTTTAAGATCAATTCAGCATGTTGTTTAGCATCAAAATTAACCTTCTCCGAAGATGGAAGAGGCAACAAATCAGAGGGTTCACAAGGTAGGAAACCATACACAATTTCAAAAGGGCACATCTTAGTAGTAGAATGCAACGAACGACTATAAGCAAATTCAATATGAGGCAAGCATTCTTCCTACATTTTCTTATTATTCTTCAAAACAGCCCTAAGCATAGTAGACAATGTTCTATTGATTACTTCAGTTTGACCATCAGTTTGGGGGTGACAAGTAGTACTAAAAAGTAGTTTAGTCCCCAACTTAGCCCATAAACATCTCCAAAAGTGGCTAAGAAATTAAGTATCACGATCAGAAACAATAGTATTTCTCGCACCATGCAAGCGAACAATTTCACGAAAGAACAAATCAGCAATATTAACAACATCATCGCTTTTATTACATGGTATAAAGTATGCCATTTTCGAGATTCTATTCACGACAACAAATATGCTATCCCTCCCCTTCTTTGTTCAAGGTAAACCTAAAACAAAGTCCATAGATATATCCTCCAAAGGAACACTAAGTACAGGCAATTGCATATATAAACCATGAGGATTGAGTCGTGACTTAGCTTTTTGACATGTAGTGCAGTGAGCAACAAAACGCTCAACATCCCGTCTCGTCTTTGGCCAGAAGAAATGTGTAGCAAATACGTCCTCTGTCTTCTTTATGCCAAAGTGTCCCATTAATCCTCCTGCATGCGCCTCCTTCAACAACAAAAGATGAATGGAGCTAGCTAGAATGCATAGCTTGTTAGCACGGAACACAAGTCCATCATTAACGACGAACTTGTTCCATGTTCTTCCTTCTTTACAATTCTGCATTACATCTTTAAAATCAGCATCATGCACATATTGATCTTTGATGGTCTCCAAACCAAATATTTTGAAGTCAAGCTATGAAAGCATAGTATAGCGACGAGACAATGCATCAACATTAACATTTTCTTTACGCTTCTTGTGTTTAATGACATAAGGGTAAGTCTCAATTAATTCAACCCATTTAGCATGTCTACGATTCAATTTAGCTTGACTTTTAATATGTTTCAAGGATTCATGATCAGAATGTATAACAAATTCTTTGGGCTATAAATAATGTTGCCATGTTTCTAAGGTCCGAAAAAAGAGCATATAATTCTTTATCATAAGTAGAATAGTTCAGACTAGGCCCACTCAATTTTTCAGAAAAATATGCAACAAGTTTGCCATCTTGTAATAACACACCTCCTAATCCAATTCCACTAGCATCACATTCAAGCTCAAAAGTCTTATTAAAACAAGGAAGTTGGAGTAAAGGAGCATGTGTCAGCTTATCTTTCAATACCGTGAAGGCTTCTTCCTGTGCGTACCCCAAACAAAAGGCACATCCTTGTTTGTAAGCTCATTGAGAGGTGCAGCAGTCGTGCTAAAATCTCTCACAAAACGCCTATAGAAACCAATGAGTCCAAGAAAACTCCTCACTTGTGTGACCGTTTTAGGCTGCGACCAACTCTCAATAGCTTCAATCTTGGCTTTATCAACTTCAATTCCCTGTGGAGTAACAACAAAGCCAATAAAAGATACTCGGTCGGTGCAAAAGGTACACTTCCAAAGGTTACCAAACAAACGTGCATCACATAGAGCAATAAAAACAGCACGTAAATGTTCCAAATGTTCTTCCAAAGATTTGCTATAAATCAGTATATCGTCAAAATAGACTACCACAAATCATCCAATGAAAGCACGTAAAACTTCGTTCATTAGTCTCATGAAAGTACTAGGTGCATTAGTTAACCCAAAAGGCATGACTAACCACTCATATAAACCAAACTTAGTTTTAAATGCTGTTTTCCATTCATCTCCCAATTTCATACGAATTTGATGGTATCCACTGCGCAAACTTTGGAGCATATTGTGGAGCCACTCAATTCATCAAGCATATCATCTAGCCTAGGAATAGGATGACGATAACAAATGGTAATATTATTAATGCCTATACAATCAACACACATACATGGCGTACCATCCCTTTAGGCACTAGTATAATAGGAACAGCACAAGGACTAATAGATTCGCGTATATAACCTTTGTCGAGCAGCTCCTGTACTTGACGCATAATCTCCTTCGTCTCCTCTGGATTGGTACGGTATGGTGCACGGTTGGGTAGCGATGCACCGGGAATTAAGTCAATTTGATGCTCAATCCCTCGAATAGGTGGTAATCCCAGTGGCACGTCTTGTGGGAAGACGTCAGCGAACTCCTGCAAAATGTTAGTGACAGCAGGGGGCAAAGAGGAAGGCACGTCCTCGAATGAAAATAATTCCTCTTTGCACACAAAAGCATAGCAAACAGATTTGCTAAAATCTAGCTCATTAATATTAGATTTGGTGGCAAGTAAACATGCACTTTTCAATTTAATTTCAGAAAACAACACAAGATGGTTTATTATTAGGCTTCATTTGTTGCTCAAATTCTTTTGCCACAATCTGATTTTCAATCTTATTTTTCTCTTGTTTTGCTTTATTAGCTCTATTAATGTCATCTTTCAAAATGGAATCAGGAGTCATAGGAAGCAAAGTAATATTTTTATCCTTATGAACAAGAGTATACTGATTGTTTCTACCATGATGTACAATTTTTTTATTAAATTGCCTTGGTCTACCAAGTAATAAGGAACATGCTTGCATAGGTACCACATCACAATCAATATAATCAGCATATGTAGAGATACTAAAATGCACACGAATAATACGTGTTACCTTGACCTTGCCGCTGTTGTTGAACCATTGGATGTAATAAGGATGTGGATGTGGTCTTGTGGTGAGAGATAGCTTCTCCACCATATCCATGCTAGCCAAGTTGTTGCAGCTCCCTCCATCTATGATGACGCGAACAGAATGTTCCTTCACAACTCCCTTTGTATGGAACAAAGTATGCCTCTGATTTTGCTCAGCTTGTGTGACTTGCACACTCAAAACACGTTGAGCAACTAAACATTCATACCTGTCAGCATCTTCAGGATCCATGTATTGCGTCTCATGTCCAGAATCATCTCCACCGTGTTCTTCACGTGTAATAAGACCCAAAGTCTCCTCATCATGCTCACTAGTGGACTCATACCCACCATCATCAGTAGCAATCATCACACGCTGAGATTTGCATTCTCTCGCAAAATGTCCTCTTCCCTTACAACGACGACAAATAATATCACTTGTGTGCCCTGTTGATGCCATGGAAGAAGAAGAACTCTATGCAGGCCCGATAGGTGTGCTCTTGGTAGATAATGGTGGTTGTGCCTGCTTCCTTGTATCACGGCTGGAGGTAACAACTGATGGAGGTGTCGGTGTAGTAGAATGTGTGGAAGTAGAGGATGCACCCGGTGTCCATGATGAAGGTCGAACTGCAGAAAAGTTAGTCCGCGCCAATGCCTGAGTGATATTATTATACTCCATATACTCTAGAATGGTCTGAATCTCTCTATTTAATCCACCCATAAAACATGCAAGCATGGCTTCATTCTCCTCAACAATACCACATCTAATCATGCCAATTTGTAATTCCTGATAATATTCTTCTATAGAATTTTTTCCTTGTCTTAAGCGCTGCAATTTTTGAAGTAATTCACATTGATAATATAGTGGAACCCAACGAGTACACATAGCAGTTTTCAAAGCAGACCAAGTCGCTGGAATAGGATATAATCTCCAATGTTCAGACCACCATACACATGCAAAACTAGTGAAAGCACAAACAGCAGCAACACGTCTCTCCTCGGGATATTGTAAACATGTAAAACAGTGTTCAGTTTCTAACTCCGAAGTAAGATATATTAGGAACATATCTACCCTCAAATGGTGGAATATTCAATTTCAGTTTAGGAAGATGGTTATGATCTCGTACCTGAGCTGGTAATGCAGCCCTACCATTGCGATTATTTGCATGTGGATGACCTGGTGCTGGTGGTTGCACGTAGTTCTGATTTTGATGAACCTCATTCTCGTAATCACCCGCATAATCGTCCTCCCCAGCGGCAGTAGCAGGAGCCACAGAAGCATCAACAGTAGGTGCAGCGGCACCAGAAGTTTGACCAGGCTCAATGAGAACATGCAGTGCTCGTCCCACTTGATTTGGAAGGCAATGTTGTTGTTATTGTAGAGGTGCAATAGGTGCAGCCGGTGGTGGTTGTGGAAGATGCGCGAGCAATTTATTAAACATGTTATCGAGCTTTGTTTCGAACGTATTCTCAATTCCCTCTATCTTCTTCATGGCCTCTTCAAATCTGTTTAGCATATCTTGCAGCAGTCCACTCATCATTTGCTGAAATTTATCATGTAGCTTTTTATTCGTCATGTTCTCCCAATCAGTCTCATCGGCTTGTGATCCTTCCATGGTTAGCAGCAATAGAAACACACAAGAATATGATCCTATGGACTACTAGGAAGTGGTGGTGGTGTATCACAAATCTGGCAAGCGAATCTCAAATTCTTACCAGTTCTTACCCAGCAGCAGGTGGTGATCGGTAACCGTTGTAGTCAAAACTCTCAAAGATTGGATAGAGCGATTGCCAGGTGGTGTGAAACGCACAATGTAGATGTATGTGGAGCTGTGAAGGCATATGATATGGTAGAAAAAATGTCAGCAATAATCAATTCAAAGATGGAAGGTTGAATAAACGCTCAACGATGGTACTGTGCTGGTCCTAGGCTAGACAATACTAGAGACACGATCCTAGAACACGAACAAAATCACGGTGTGACACGTAAACAAGGGAGGAGCACTCTCTGATTTTTTCCTTTTTTCACCTTTTTCACATTTTTTCCTCTCTTTTTTGCTCTGCAACAATTTTTTTTTGAAAAAGTCTACCAATGATCTAAAAACTGCCTAGCCAGAATATATTTTTTGAAACTGGAACTATTTTTCTACTACGTGTAACATGGAAGTTCGGGTATCCTACTCTGTCATGACTCGGAGTACGGCGTGATCTGGAAAACAAAAACAAAGCAACAAATACTGGACTCGGACTGGTGGCGGAGATAAATCTAGTGGAACTCGGACTAGGTTTTGTATACGGTGATGCTATATCTGGACTCGGATTGGTCGTGGTATATGGTGATGGTATATGTGGTCTAGGATTGGTGGTTGTATATGGCGATGGTATATGTGGACTCAGATTAGCGGCGATGTATATGGTGGGGTGGTGGTATATGGCAATGATGATGACGATGGTGCGGCAGCGGCGTGACAACCTATGAACAGAACTCGAAACTGTAAGGGACTAGATGCTAAGACCAGCAACTCGACAAGACGATGCAACCGCAAATTCAACAAAGCAAAACTCTAAAAAGACTATGCAAAGGCTCAGATTGGTTCGGATATGATGAACTAACCCTAATTTTTTTTTGGTTTTTCGTGGACAATAGGTATGAAGAACAGACTCGACCTAAACTATGAAAAACTGTAAAATCTCACCGAGCAACCTGGATATCTGATACCACTTGACAGAGGTAAAGGTGTCCCGTCTTTCGATAAGATGGTGATTATCGTTTCGGAGGAGTAGACTTTGAAGATCCGACTACGAACGTGTGAAGATGTCGCACCTTAGCAATCGCTAAACTAACTCCGAGAGGTTATTGACCACGCCGGAGCACAATCTACCTGACCACGAAGGTCAATTTCCTGCAAGCAAATGAAGAACATGCAAGAAACTAAGATTGAAATCTGGATGCGAATATAAGATGAAAGCTTTATTGATGAAGGTGGGGTTTTGTGACATCTTTGTCTAGTCGTTGAACAAAAACGAAGTAGGCGAAGTTGCAGCTATGGTGGACTTTTAATCTAAACAAAACCCACCGTCTAAACAACACCCTAAGGGTTGTATATATGGAGGAAGATGGGGAATTTCGTGGCCCTTGGAGGAGGGGTCCGAAACCAACCCTAACTCTTGTTTCCCCACACATACGGACTCTAAAAACAGCCTATACTTAAGTATTTCTAAATTACATGGGCCTGGCCCAATAATAAGGTGACGCGGCACCTATAATAGCCTCTGGACGAAATTTATGAAGTGGCATCTTGTATATTTCGTACAAGGCTTCATGCACTCCTTATGGTGGCTTCAAAGTCCTGGAATCATCACTTGTAAATCCGTTCTTGTTCCCCTTGCGCATGCCATCATCTTCATGTTTGATCTTGCTCCAGTGTTCATCCCTCTTATCCATGTCAGGCCCTTCATTTGTAAGCAAAACAAAAGTATCCAACTTAGGCAGCATCATATTCTCATGAACATTACATTCGTTACCAAGAAACGAAAGTACCTGATAATTTAATTGGTGTGCGTGAGCTCTGGTAATTGGTCCAGTATGTATAGCAGCAAGGCCTGTGGGTGTAACAATGGTATTGATGTCATCATCAACTTGTGGGTCCGAATGGGACTCCGGATGACAAAGTAATGACCGTTTTAGTGAACACGGGTCCTTCATATGGCTGTCCTGGAAAGAACTTTAGTTTCTCGTGATGCATTCTAGCACGCCACCGCAAATTTTTTGTCCTCCATAGTGGAGATATTGTTTCCACATATATATTGACCGATGCCTGTAATGCCCTCCTATTATTGGCTGTCACACACGTATGTTACGACGTGTGTCGGGGATATACCGCGCAGTGTAACCTGCCGGATGTATGACTCGGCTGGAGCTTGGTGACTCACTAACGACCCGCCCAGACTTGGCGGTTTATGGGCAACCCGCCTGAATATTGCAACTCATTGGTGACCCAGCGGGTGGGTCAGATGGACGACAAGGCCCAATGCTCAGTAGGCTAGTTCATGTGATGGTGGGCCGGCTTAAGAGGAAAGGCGTGAGGAATATTTCCCTTACAAGGAATCAAAGACCCAAACGTGTATCCGGTTTGTATTAGAAGATAAACTAGTCCTAATCCTGGTAGGACTCCACATGTAACCCGCCCCTCCAATGATGTGGAGCATCCGAAGGTCATCCCCATGGACCTACCATCGTCTCACGAAGTGCCAAGAGGTCCTATGACACGAGCTAGAGCTAGAGCTCTCGAGACCGAGGTGACTTCCTTCCTTAGTGATATCTCATATGATCCACTCGAGACATGCCTACTACCTAAGTCCGAGATGTTGTGCATGATTAGGTACCAAGAGGACCCTCCCGAAGATGCACGTGAAGACGGACAAGCCGCCATGTTCAAGGATGAAGAGGAACACCGAAAGGAGAAGAAGGCAGCTCCAGGACCCGGACATCCGGCCTCAGCCCTGGACATCCGGCTGCTGGAGACATCCACTACAGCCGCAACCTAGCCGCTAAGCACCTACAGGCCCCGAACATCCGGCTCCATCCCGGACATCCAGCTAGAAGCCCGGAAATCCGGCACCCTTTATCAGAGAGCACCGAGGCCGACCCAGCCAGCCCGGACATCCGGACACCCAGCCCAGACATCTGGCCCGTCCCGAGCCGCCGGACATCCGGCCCGACGCCCGGATATCCGGCCCCGTCTGTCTACGCACAGTAAAGGACCGAGGCCCATGTACCCCTTCCCCCTCCTAGACTATATATACTCCTTCTCCTCCATCTTTCGAGGGTTAGCATTGGTTTAGCTCATACTTGAGATAGAGCTTTGCTCATCGATACGGATCTACTCCTTGAGAGAGACCGTGGCCCCTCTTCGGAGAAGATCCACGTTGGATTCAAGACCTCCTTCACAGAGAAGACCCCCATCAAGACCCCCTCACGGAGAAGAACCGGTTACCCCTTGTATCGTCCATCCTTGACTTTGGATCGTGTGATCTCTATGTGTACTTGGATCTAGCATATGTGTGATCGTTCTTGTTGGTTAGAGTGATTCTCTCATGTTTCCCCTTGTGTTTTCCCTCGTGTTCCTCACGGGATCCGCTCCTTTCGTGAAAGATCGGCATCTAGGGTTCCACCCTACATCATCATGGTATCTAGAGCCACGTTGATCACGATTTCGGAGCCTCCGCATTGTGTTTTCTAGCCTAGTTTTGTTGATTTTGTCCCAAATTCGAAAATTCCCCACAAAAATAGCCCCCAATTTTTTTTGTGATTTGTTGGTGTGATCAAGTTTTGTTGGATTTGATCCACGGATTTCATGTATTGCAGGTAGATCTAGCTTTCCCCCATCTTTCCCCCAATTTCCATCCACAAAATTCCACAAATTTTGCCCGATTTCCCACTTTCCATGTGGAGTTCATCAAGTTCGTCCATGGATCCAAAGCCCGGACATCCGGCCCCTGGCAGCACTACTTCTGATGAGGACATCAATACCATTGTTACACACACAGCCCCTACTGTTACATATACTGGACCAATTACTAGAGCTCGCACACGCCAATTAAATTACCAGGTACTTTCGTTTCTTGGTAATGATTGTAATGTTCATGAGATTATGATGCTGCCTAAATTGGATACATTTGTTTTGCTTACAAATGAAGGGCCTAGCTTGGAGAAGGATGAACATTGGAGCAACAACACACGTGGAGTTGATGGCATGCGCAAGGGGATCAAGAACGGAGTTACAAGTGATGATTTCAGGACTTTAAAGCCGCCATAAGGAGTGCATGAAGCCTTGGACGAAATATACAAGATGCCACTTCATAATATTCGTCCATAGGCTATTCTAGGTGCTGCGTCACCTTATTAATGGGCCAGGCCCATGTAATTTTGAAATACTTAAGTATAGGCTATTTTTAGAGTCGGTATGTGTGGGGAAACAAGAGTTAGGGTTGGTTTCGGACCCCACCCTCAAGGGCCACGAAATTCCCCCCTCTTCCTCCATATATACAGCCCTTAGGGCGTCGTTTAGACTTTGGGTTTTGTTTAGATTAAAAGTTCGCCATAGCTGCAACTTCGCGTACTTCGTTTGTGTCCAACGACCAGACCAAGACGTCACAGAACCCCACCTTGATCAATAAAGCTTTCATCTTATATTCGCAATATCCAGATTGCAATCTCAGTTTCTTGCTTGTTCTTCGTTTGCTCGCAGGAAACAGACCCTCGTGGTCAGGTTGATCGTGCTCTGGCGTGGTCAATAACCCTCGGAAGTTGGTTTAGCGATTGCTAAGGCGCGACGTCTCGCACGTTCGTAGTCGGATCTCACGGTCGACTCCCACATAAAACGATAGCCACCATCTCATCGAAACATCGGGACACCTTAGCCTCTATCAAGTGGTATCAGATTTCCAGGTTCCTCGGTGAGATTTTACAGTTTTTCGTAGATTAGATCGAGTCTGTTCTTCATACCTACAGTCCACGAAAAAGCCACAAAAAACAATTTAGGGTTAGTTCATCATATCCGAACCAATCTGAGCCTTTGCATAATCTTTTTAGGGTTTTTGCTTGGTTGAATTTGCGATTGCATCGTCATGTCAAGTTGCTGGTCTTAGAGTCTAGTATTTTAGAGTTTCGAGTTCTGGTCATAAGTTGTCACGCCGCCGCCGCACCATCATCATCGCCCATCTACCACTTTTGCTTATCCGCCACCGCTCTGAATCCATATCCATATACCACCACCAATCCGTATCCATATACCACCACCAATCTGTATCCATATACCACCACCGCTACCATATACCACCACCGCTGCCATATACCACAACCATATATCCACCACCAATCCGAGTTCTTCTCATATTAGGTTTGTTCTTGAGATCAATCTAAATTCCGATTCGTGTTTCCTTGCCTGCATAGGTCTCGGAAAAAAAAAGAGTCTGGAGACCCCCGGGCAGTTTTTAGGCCAAAATTTTCACGGGCAAATTTTTTCCCTATCCTATTTTTAGGCTTTTCTGAGTCTTTTGAGCCACGTGCCATCATAGTGATTTTTTGTCGCACTTTTTCTTCGTCGCTGCCCTGATTTCCGAAAAAAAGTGAAAAAAAAAAATTTCGTGCCCATCCTATCAGTTTGACGAGGGAAGAGTTTTGAGACACTCGCCATTATAGTGATTTTTCGCAAAAAAAGAGCAAAAAAAAAGAGTTCCAGAGTGTGCTTTTCCCTTATTTACGTGCAGCGCCGTGATTTTGTTAGTGTTCTAGGCTCGCGTCTCTAGCGCGGTCTAGCCTAGGACCAGCACAGTACCGTCGTTGAGCGTTTATTCAACTTTGCATCTCTGAATTGATTATTGCTGACCCTTTTTGCTACCATACTATAAGCCTTCCCAGCTCCACATACATCTACTCGTGCGTTTGACTCTCCCTGGCAATCGCTATCCAAGCTTCTGAGAGTTTTGACTATAACGGTTGCCGATCACCGCCTGCTCCTGGGTAAGAACTGGTAAGAATTTGAGATTTGCTTGACAGATTTGTGACACCCACCACCACCACCACTTGTTAGTAGTCTGTAGGATCATATTCTTGTGTGTTTCTATTGCTGCTAACCATGCCAGGATCACAATTCGACGAGACTGACTGGGAGAACTTGACGAACAAGGAGCTTCATGATACGTTTCAGCAAATGATGAGTGTACAGGTGCAAGATGTGATAAACAGATTTGAAGAGGCCATGGAGAAGACGTTTGAAACAAAGCTCGATAACAAGTTTGCTGAATTGCTTTCGCGTTTTCCACCACCACCACCAGATGCTCCTGCCGCACCTCTGCAACAACAGCAACAACACCGACTACCTCCACGTCGGGAAACAGCCCTCCGCCGAGCGAGCCGTGTCCCTCTTCAGTCGGGCCAAACTGCTGGTGCTGCTGTTGATACTTCTGTGGCTCCTACTACTGATGTGGAGGATGATGATTATGTGGGAGATTATGAGGATGAGGTTGATCAAAATCAGAACTACGTGCCACCACCAGCACAGCAACCACCAGGTCGTCCACATGCAAATAATGGCAATCGTAGGTCTCACCCTCAGGTACGAGATCATGACCATCTCCCTAAACTAAAATTTAATATTCCAACATTTGAGGGTAGATATGTTCCTGATATATATCTTACTTGGGAGTTAGAAACTGAACAACGATTTACATGTTTACATTATCCCGAGGAGAGACGTGTTCCTGCTGCTGTTTGTGCATTCACTAGTTTTGCATGTGTTTGGTGGTCTGAGCATTGTAGATTATATCCTATTCCGGCTACTTGGGCTGCTTTGAAAACTGCTATGCGTACTCGTTGGGTTCCACCATATCATCAACGTGAATTACTTCAAAAATTGCAGCGCTTAAGACAGGGAAAAAATTCTGTAGAAGAATATTATCAGGAATTACAAACTGGCATGATTAGATGTGGTATTGTTGAGGAGAATGAAGCTATGCTTGCACGTTTTATGGGTGGATTAAATAGAGATATTCAGACGATTCTAGAGTATAAGGAGTATACTAATATCATTCGTTTATTCCATCTTGCTTGTAAAGCTGAACGTGAAGTGCAGGATCGACAGGCATTGGCGCGGACTAACTTTTCTGCAGGTCGACCTTCATCATGGACACCACGTGCATCATCTACTTCCACACGTTCTGCTACACCGGCGCCTCCGTCGGCTGCCACCTCCAACCGTGATACAATAAAGCAGGCACAATCACCACTATCTACCAAGAGCACACCTTCTGGGCATGCAAAGAGCTCTTCTTCATCCATGGCATCAACAGGGCAAACACATGATATTATTTGTCGACGTTGCAAGGGTGGAGGTCATTATGCGAGAGAATTCCCATCTAAGCATGTGATGATTGTTACTGAGGATGGTGGGTATGAGTCCGCTAGTGACTATGATGAGGAGACTTTGGCTCTTATTACACGTGACAAACACGGTGGAGACGATTCTGATCATGAGACACAATACATGGCTCCTGAAGATGCTGACAGGTATGAATGTTTAGTTGCTCAACGTGTTTTGAGTGTGCAGGTTACACAAGCTGAGCAAAATCAGAGGCATAATTTGTTCCATACAAAGGGAGTTGTGAAGGAACGTTCTGTTCGCGTGATCATAGATGGAGGGAGCTGCAATAACTTGGCCAGCATGGAGATGGTGGAGAAGCTATCTCTCACCACAAGACCACATCCACATCCTTACTACATCCAATGGTTCAACAACAGCGGCAAGGTTAAGGTAACGTGTACTGTTCGTGTGCATTTTAGTATCTCTACATATGCTGATTATGTTGATTGTGATGTGGTACCTATGCAAGCATGTTCCTTATTACTTGGTAGACCATGGAAATTTGATAAAAATTCTGTACACCATGGTAGAAACAATCAGTATACTCTTGTTCATGACGATAAAAATATTACTTTGCTTCCTATGACTCCTGATTCCATTTTGAAAGATGATATTAATAGAGCTAATAAAGCAAAATAGGAGACAAATAAGAGTGAAAATCAGATTGTGGCAAAAGAATTTGAGCACCAAATGAAGTCTAATAATAAACCATCTACTGTTGTTTCTGAAATTAAATTGAAAAGTGCATGTTTACTTGCCACCAAATCTGATATTGATGAGCTAGATTTCAGCAAATCTGTTTGCTATGCTTTTGTGTGCAAAGAGGCATTATTTTCATTCGAGGACGTGCCTTCCTCTTTGCCCCCTGCTATCACTAACATTTTGCAGGAGTTCGCTGACGTCTTTCCACAAGACGTGCCACCGGGATTACCACCTATTCGAGGGATTGAGCATCAAATTGACTTAATTCCCGGTGCTTCGCTACCCAACCGTGCACCATACCGTACCAATCCAGAGGAGACGAAGGAGATTATGCGTCAAGTACAAGAACTGCTCGACAAAGGTTATATACGCGAATCCCTTAGTCCTTGTGCTATTCCTATCATTTTAGTGCCGAAAAAGGATGGTACGTCGCGTATGTGCGTTGATTGTAGAGGCATAAATAATATTATTATTCATTATCGTCATCCTATTCCTAGGCTAGATGATATGCTTGATGAATTGAGTGGCTCTACAATATTCTCCAAAGTTGATTTGCGTAGTGGATACCATCAAATTCGTATGAAATTGGGAGATGAATGGAAAACAGCATTTAAAACTAAGTTTGGATTATAGGAGTGGTTAGTCATGCCTTTTGGGTTAACTAATGCACCTAGTACTTTCATGAGGTTAATGAACGAAGTTTTACGTGCTTTCATTGGACGATTTGTGGTAGTTTACTTTGATGACATATTGATTTATAGCAAATCTTTGGAGGAACATTTGGAACATTTACGTGCTGTTTTTATTGCTCTACGTGATGCATGTTTGTTTGGAAACCTTGGAAAGTGCACCTTTTGCACCGACCGAGTATCTTTTCTTGGCTATGTTGCTACTCCACAGGGAATTGAAGTTGATAAAGCCAAGATTGAAGCTATTGAGGGTTGGCCGCACCCCAAAACGGTCACACAAGTGAGGAGTTTCCTTGGCCTCGCTGGTTTCTATAGGCGTTTTGTGAGAGATTTCAGCACCATTGCTGCACCTCTCAACGAGCTTACAAAGAAGGATGTGCCTTTTGTTTGGGGTATCGCACAGGAAGAAGCCTTCACGGTATTGAAAGATAAGTTGACACATGCTCCTTTACTCCAACTTCCTAATTTCAATAAGACTTTTGAGCTTGAATGTGATGCTAGTGGAATTGGATTAGGAGGTGTGTTATTACAAGATGGAAAACCTGTTGCATACTTTTCTGAAAAATTGAGTGGGCCTAGTCTGAACTATTCTACTTATGATAAAGAATTATATGCTCTTGTTCGGACCTTAGAAACATGGAAACATTATTTATGGCCCAAGGAATTTGTTATACATTCTGATCATGAATCTTTGAAACACATTAAAAGTCAAGCAAAACTGAACCGTAGACATGCTAAATGGGTTGATTTCATTGAGACTTTCCCTTATGTCATTAAACACAAGAAGGGTAAAGAAAATGTTATTGCTGATGCCTTGTCTCGTCGTTATACTATGCTTTCACAACTTGACTTTAAAATATTTGGTTTGGAGACCATCAAAGATCAATATGTTCATGATGCTGAATTTAAAGATGTATTGCAGAATTGTAAGGAAGGGAGAACTTGGAACAAGTTCGTTCTTAACGATGGATTTGTGTTTCGTCTAACAAGCTATGCATTCCAGCTAGCTCCGTTCGTCTTTTGTTGTTGCAGGAGGCGCATGGAGGAGGATTAATGGGACACTTTGGCATCAAGAAGACGGAGCATATACTTGCTACACATTTCTTTTGGCCAAAGATGAGACAGGATGTTGAGTGTTTTGTTGCTCGCTGCACTACATGTCAAAGAGCTAAGTCACGACTCAATCCTCATGGTTTATATATACCTTTGCCTGTACCTAGTGTTCCTTGGGAGGATATATCTATGGACTTTGTTTTAGGTTTACCTCGAACAAGAAGGGGAGGGATAGCATATTTGTTGTCGTGGATAGGTTCTCGAAAATGGCACACTTTATACCATGTCATAAAAGCGATGATGCTGTTAATGTTGCTGATTTGTACTTTCGTGAAATTATTCGCTTACATGGTGTGCCAAATACTATTGTTTCAGATCGTGATACTAAATTTCTTAGCCACTTTTGGAGATGTTTATGGGCTAAGTTGGGGACTAAGCTGCTTTTTAGTACTACTTGTCACCCCCAAACTGATGGGCAAACTGAAGTAGTCAATAGAACATTGTCTACTATGCTTAGGGCTGTTTTGAAGAATAACAAGAAAATGTGGGAAGAATGCTTGCCTCATATTGAATTTGCTTATAATCGTTCATTGCATTCTACTACTAAGATGTGCCCTTTTGAAATTGTGTATGGTTTCCTACCTCGTGCACCTATTGATTTGTTGCCTCTTCCATCTTCGGAGAAGGTTGATTTTGATGCTAAAGAACATGCTGAATTGATTTTAAAAATGCATGAGTTAACTAAGGAAAGCATTGAGCATATGAATGCTAAATATAAACTTGCGGGAGATAAGGGTAGAAAACATGTTGTGTTTGCGCCTGGAGATCTTGTTTGGTTACATTTGCGTAAAGATAGATTTCCTAATCTGCGCAAATCAAAGCTAATGCCACGTGCTGATGGTCCTTTTAAGGTGTTAGAGAAAATAAATGATAATGCATATAAACTTGAGCTACCTGTAGATTTTGGGGTTAGTCCCACTTTTAACATTGCAGATTTGAAGCCTTATTTGGGTGAGGAAGATGCGCTTCCGTCGAGGACGACTTCATTTCAAGAAGGGGAGGATCATGAGGACATCAATACCATTGTTACACCCACAGCCCCTACTGTTACATATACTGGACCAATTACTAGAGCTCGCGCACGCCAATTAAATTACCAGGTACTTTCGTTTCTTGGTAATGATTCTAATGTTCATGAGATTATGATGCTGCCTAAATTGGATACATTTGTTTTGCTTACAAATGAAGGGCCTAGCTTGGAGAAGGATGAACATTGGAGCAAGAACACACATGGAGTTGATGGCATGCGCAAGGGGATCAAGAACAGAGTTACAAGTGATGATTTCAGGACTTTAAAGCCGCCATAAGGAGTGCATGAAGCCTTGGACGAAATATACAAGATGCCACTTCATAATATTCGTCCATAGGCTATTCTAGGTGCTGCGTCACCTTATTAATGGGCCAGGCCCATGTAATTTCGAAATACTTAACTATAGGCTATTTTTAGAGTCCGTATGTGTGGGGAAACAAGAGTTAGGGTTGGTTTCGGACCCCACCCTCAAGGGCCACGAAATTCCCCCCTCTTCCTCCATATATACAGCCCTTAGGGCGTCGTTTAGACTTTGGGTTTTGTTTAGATTAAAAGTTCGCCATAGCTGCAACTTCGCGTACTTCGTTTGTGTCCAACGACCAGACCAAGATGTCACAGAACCCCACCTTGATTAATAAAGCTTTCATCTTATATTCGCAATATCCAGATTGCAATCTCAG
Source organism: Triticum aestivum (assembly GCF_018294505.1). Taxonomy (NCBI): domain Eukaryota; kingdom Viridiplantae; phylum Streptophyta; class Magnoliopsida; order Poales; family Poaceae; genus Triticum; species Triticum aestivum. The sequence goes on along the minus strand of NC_057806.1, from coordinate 235,662,799 downwards.
TTTCTTGCTTGTTCTTCGTTTGCTCGCAGGAAACAGACCCTCGTGGTCAGGTTGATCGTGCTCCGGCGTGGTCAATAACCCTCGGAAGTTGGTTTAGCGATTTCTAAGGCGCGACATCTCGCACGTTCGTAGTCGGATCGTCAAGGTCGACTCCCATAGAAAACGATAGCCACCATCTCATCGAAACATCGGGACACCTTAGCCTCTATCAACTTCCATCCACCGCCCCCTTTTCCATCCAAATTTCGCCAAACTTTGTTCCGGTGCCCACATCCACTTCCACATACCACCACCACTTCCGCATAGCACCACCATTTCCCACATACACAACCATCGCTTAACGCTACCAACTCCGACAATTTTGTCACATTTTGCATTGAGGATTTGAGTTGCGGTTCCGTGTCCTATAGTGTTTCGGCTATTTAGGTACGGTTCAACATCGACATCACAGCCGCTCATCTTCACCACGGACGCGTCCTCGACAATGACCACTTCACCATTTTGACACCATCATCCGTTCTTGCTTACAAACAACCAACATCAAACAGTAACCTCATCTTGGTATCGTGATACATCATTCTTTTCACTACATTGATAGCCATCATAGCCCAATTTCGCATATCTTACCCATCGAGACTAGCCTTTGAGTATTGCCGGAAACATCACTTATCCACATTAGTGATCATACTTCCCATAGCATACATATCATATCATTGGTCCATATCTTGGTATCATATTTTGTGTCACAAAGTTGTCATCGCATACACAATTGCTATCTTGGTTCGTGAAACACTGCATGAGAAAAGAGCTCAAGAGAGAAAGAGCCAAACAAGCTTTTAACCAAAAGAGATAGATAAGCAAAGAGCTTCTAAGCAAGAACCATAGCATCACACTACATTAAGATTGTCATACTAGATCATCTTGGATCATATCATCGGAATACCATACATAGAGCATACATGGGATAGAAGCCATTGCATTTTTGCTTAGTAGGTTGTGCACAAGTTTTCGTATCCTCCTATTGTGCAATTGTGCTAGCGTCTCTCTAGTGTTGTGCAACAAGAGCATTTTCGTGGATTCCACATTTTGGATCATCCTTGGTTGCACGACCCCATTTGTCTCTTTGCGTGTGTGTTTTCATGTACCTTATTTTGCTATTGGTCTACTTGTTGCATTGCAAACTTGCGAATCTTTTCCAACATTACTGAAGCTCACTAACAATTACATCAACTTTTGTGCCACCATCCTAACTGAGCTCCACCATAAGCTTTTACTTGTGTAGGTGTGAGAAACCGACAAGCATTGGTACCAATTGTGCTATTTCCTTGTCCCACATTGGAGTGATCATTGATCCATCTTCAACATCGGTCAAGGTACATTTGGTATAAATTCTTCTCTTTATCCCACTCACATATTTGTTTGGAATGATGGATAGGCCAAGTACTTCTACCAACCCACTCTTCATTGAGCAAGACGATGACATGTCCTCCTACGTCACAAAGAGCCACCTCTTTGGTGCACAACATGCTTTGCATCAAGATCAACAAGCAATGAGTGAACGCATCGACAACCTCGCCGCCGACTTGCGACTCTCCGAGCAACATACAAGAGACTATTTCGACAACAAGCTCGACGACCACAAGCAAGAGAATTACGCAAGAATGGACGAGATTCGTGCTTTGTTACTCAAGGGCTCTTCGTCCACTCCGTCCTCATCAAGACGGAGCCACTCAAGTCGACACTCCGACTACACCATCTCTGGCAGAGGTACACCGACATCGAATACTCTTCGACGTGCCGCGCGCCAAGATCGTCAAGCAAACTACAACCCTCTAGATGACAACAACTCTCAAGAGCATCGACACAGTCAAAACCAAGCCACATATGCGCAAGCACGAGAACGGCAATGCCAATGCCAACACAAAGAGGAAGAGCGAGCGCGACTACACCAAGATGCACAAGATGCCGAGGCACAATGTCAAGAACAACAATTGCAAGAAGCTCAAGCATATGAGGCACAACAAGCCCTTCGAGATTCAAGTCGAGCCATAGCCACGCGCAACCGACAAGTTCGTGAGCAATAACAAGCACTTCGCGAAGAAATTCAAGAGAGGAACTATCAAGCTCGAGTGCATCATCGTCAAGTTCCACAACCTCCTCGCCAAGAACCTCAAGTTCAACAAGAGCAAGAAGACAATGGAAATCCTCAACGACAAGAGCAAGTTGACAGAGATGATCCTCCTCGTCAAGGACGTCATCATCCTCGACCCCAACAAAATGAAGAACAAAGATACGGCAAGCTAAAGTTCACCATGCCCAAGTTTTCCGGAAGCAATGATCCTGAAGAGTACGTATCATGGGCATTGAGGGTCGACAAAATCTTCCGCTTGCGCAACTATGAGGAAGAAAAGAAGATCGTGATGGCATCCCTTGAGTTCCAAGACTACGCCCTCATTTGGTGGGAACAAGTCATTGAGCGTCGAGAGGCAAGAGGTGAACCACCCATCACCACTTTGGCGCAAATGAAGGATGTCATGAGAGCACGCTTCGTGCCAACCTACTACAACCATGACCTCTTCAAGAAACTCCAACTCCTCAAGCAACGAACCAAGAGCGTTGAAGAATATTACAAGGACATGGAGATTGCAATGATATGAGCCAATGTCACATAAAATGGTGAGCAAACTAGTTCATTGAAGAAATGTGCCATAAATCATCCTATCAAGAAGATCGCCGACTTCCAACCATACTCGAACCTCATCGAGCTAGTGCATCAAGCTACCAAAGCGGAACGTCAAGTGGAAGATGACTTCAACTATGCCAAGTTCTCATCCAAATCCCATGGTTTATCCAACGCCCAAGCTTCAACGACTCCAACACCTTCTACCCCAACCAATCATCTACGAGCAATGCCGACAAGTCGAGGTACAAGAAAACTTCGACAACTCCAAGTCATCCTCCTACAACAAGCAACTTCAAGCAAAGAGCTTCATCATCATCTACCCCAACAGATGAGACCATCAAGACAAGTTCCTTCAAATGCTTCACATGCGGCGGCCGAGGCCACAAGTCCTTTTAGTGTACAAACAAGCGCACCATGATCCTCAACGTAGATGGTACATATGACTCCATGAGTCAAGGAGAAATGAAAGCACTTGAGAAAGTGGCAATGCACCAGCAAGTGAATGAAGATGAAGAAGAACAAGTCTTTTGTGACGAAGATTCAAGCACCGCTCTCGTTGTCTCCAAGGTCCTGACTCTTCAACATCAACAAGAAGAATACCAAAGATGTCATATCTTTCATACCAAGGCTGGCATCAGTGGAAGGTCCGTCAAGGTCATCATCGATGGAGGGAGTTGCCATAACTTATCAAGTGAAGAACTATGCTCCAAGCTCCAATTGGTCAAGATGAAGCACCCACATCCCTACAAAGTTCAATGGCTTAGCGATTCCGGCACCATCCAAGTCGAGCATAGAGTGCAAGTATCCTTCAAAATCAGAGCTTACGAAGACACTTTGGAGTGTGATGTCGTTCCAATGACCGTTTGCCACCTTCTTCTCGGGCGACCATGGAAATTTGATTTGAGGTGTCATCCACAACGGCCGAATGAATCACTATATCTTCAAGATAAAAGGAAAGGAGTACGTACTTCGCCCTATGTCCCAAAGCCAAGTGATTGCTGACAACCAAACCACCCATCAGGGAGAGAATAGAGAGAGAGAGAGAACCACCAAAAAGAGAGTGAGCGCCTCAAGCCCAAAATGAGTGCCTTCACGATGAGCGCCAAGAAGAACTTAGTCCAATTTTCCAGGAAAAGTGAGATAAGAGAAGTGTGTGAGAACCCATCTAGTGTCATGCACTATGTCCTTTTGTGCAAGGACTAGGCACCAAAAGCTAACACCTCTCACAATCTACCTTTAGTATTATCTACATCATATCTAGTGCATTTAAGACCAAGTTTGGCTTATATGAATGGCATGTTATGCCAATGGGTTTATCCGAAACACCAGGTACTTTCATGCGACTCGTGCATTTTGTTTTTCGACCTTATATTGGTGTATTTGTTGTGGTCTACTTTGATGATATTCTTGTGTTTAGCAAAACTCTCAAAGATCATGTCACCCACCTTAGGACCATGCTACAAACTCTTAGAAAAGAGCAACTTTTTGCTAATATGGACAAATGCCTTTTCGGTCTTAACAAGCTTGTTTTCTTGGGTTTTGTTGTATCTTCTAAGGGTGTTCATGTAGATGAATCTAAGATTAATGCTATTAAAACTTCGCCCCAACCAACCAACTAGCAACAAGTGCGTAGTTTCCTTGGTTTAGCCGGTTTCTACTATAGATTTGTGAAGGATTTTAGCACCATTGCTTTTCCTTTGCATGCTTTGAGGTAAGAAGAATGCGCCTTTTGTTTGGGGACCTTCCCAAGATATGGCATTCAATGAGCTTGAGAATTTTATTACTCATGCTCCCGTGCTTGCTTTACCCTACTTGTCTTGTGTGTTAACCCGCCTTGCGTCTCTCGATTCCGATCAACCCCGTTCGGGCTACTACCTAGTTGTGTTGGCCTCACGACAAGTCCTCACACTAGCACATATGCCCTAACAAATCCATGACATTTGGCGCCCACCATGGGGCCTACACACAGTGGTGTTGAGTTCTTGGAGGGATCTCTCCCAGTGCTCGAGGAGCTCGCGATCATTCAGTGAAGAAGAGGCATCGATGCAAGTTGAAATTTGAGTGGTTAGGGTTTCGTACGTGCAGCTGCACATGACTCAGAAGGCAGATTTATTTTTTGGTGCGCAGCCGTCAAGTCATGCGTTTTTCAAGCCATCCGAAAAACAATAGGATTCTTCACGACGGTTGCAGATGTTTGTCCGCCGAAGCCATCAAGTTGCAGGTGTTTCTTTCATAGTCGCCGAGTTGTTGCTTCTGATTAAATCAAAGATGCAGACATGCGCATTGTTTACATCACATTAAGCATCAACCTGATGTTTTCAAGTACTAGTACGCCACTAGAAGACAAGGAGAGTACATTTTGAATTAGTACATCATTAGAGGCCAAGTTAGTTTTTTCTTTGACAACTCTGATTGCTACAAGGAAGCTATGAGGAGATTAATTCCAGAATGTAGAAAAAGTTGCCAAGTTGGTCTAGGCTACAGCAACGCGGGAACCACCGTTGACCCGCCTGGCGGCTCGCGCTTCTTCAGCCTCGTCTTGATGAGCCGCCTTGCCGGGGCACCTCCACCGTCGCGAGCCGGCCTCACTGCCGCTCTTGCCGCAATCGTCCTCATCGAGCCGCTGCCTCCAGGTCACGGCCTTGCTCCCGCCTTTGAGCCGCTGTCGTCGTCTGATCGAGTCCGCCTCTGTTGTGGCCGGATTGTGAGCCGCTACAACCCTTGTGGCCTCCGAGTCACCCTCGCTGGTGTGCCGAGCCACTTCTACAGTTGGCCGGCTTCAAGTCCGTGAGCCGCCCGGCCTCGAGGTGCCTCTGCAACTACCCCGTGGGTTTCGCTGCTACTGTCGGATTACCCATGATTTAACGACCTTCGCCTCGGCACCGACTCCACTTCAGCCTTTAAGCCGCCATCCCCATGGCATGTCTTTGCCGCGGTTCGCCTTTGCCTTGCTGGCGAGTTGACCGCCGGCCTCTACCATGGTCTACCTCATCGAGTTGCCTCCTCGGTCATCTGCGAGCTGCCGACATGTTTTCATTCCACTGCCAGCAAGCCGCTGCAGATTCAGTCGCTGCTCTAGCATGTTTTGCACCCGAGGTCCCCGCTGTCCGCCTTGCTGCGCGTTTCTTCGTTCGCGGTCGCACCCTTGCCATCTCTGCCATCACCGACTGACCTACCTCTGATGATGCTGGCGAGCGTGAAGAAGTAGCAGACATATTTGTTTACAAAGAAGATGTTGTCAGCTTGAAATCAAACAAAGATATCCGTAGTTTGATGATGGAAGTGGCTGGCGAATATGATTCTGAAGGTAGCATCACTAACAATGAATTTGATGCTGAGGAGAATGGGCGTCAAAAGCACACATAAAACTAAAAATGTTGGTCCTGACGGTGATATTGCCAACCATACAAGTCATGGAGATGATATTAACAGTCAGAGCTCGCTTCCTGATAACAATAAACTTTCTCAATGAGGACATAATTGCTTCTTCTTTGCATCCAACTGGTCAGATGGGATTGGTGTGGATGTCAATTCTTGTTGTTAATGTGTAAAGTGCTCATGGAGAAACGATTAAAGGTGTATTTGCAAAGGATTTGAGACGCACCAGACAGCTTCATGGGATGTGGAAAGCAAGACGTCTTGAAGTTACTGTCACAAAGCTAGCAATTGGCTGAAAGGTGTCATCCCCAACCACACGCATCATCATGTGCCTGGAGGAAGAGTAAAGTGACCGGCCGTTGTGGTCCACGCTTATCACTCCAGCCTAAGGAGGGAGCTAAAAGTGCACAACTGTTTTTATATACACGATTTGGCAAGGCCCTTATATGTTCAAGGGGATCGACACAAATGTTTTTTGCACACATATAAGGATCAAATGAAATCTGGCGACTATATTGAAAAGTTATCTTCGGATGCTACTCACGGATCATCGGTCAACCGAGCAAATCAGGTGATATCTATCTAAATCTGTTTTGTTAACACATATTGTTTTTTGTCAAAGAACAATTATCTTTGGTCTATATATTTCCATATGCAGGACAAATTGTCTACTACAGAGGTGACCGTCATGTCACGGAGTTTGTTGAATAACTCATATCGAGAGTATGCAACGAGTATTGAGAGGTCATCAACTCGCCACGTTGCCTCCGGTTTCAATACATTTTAGTGTTCACTGTTGAACTATATGCCGATTTCTATCACGGTCAAGTATGAAGAATCTCAAGACAACTCCTCGAGTCATTTTAAGACTCAGGGACTACAATGACATGACCTAGCAAAGTGTTGCCAGTTCCAGCAGATTAAAAACACCGGGTCATTGGAGGGAAGATAACCCGGTCCCGGAGGTTACTGTTATATTGATGAAAATTTAAACGCCGTCAGAACTTTTTCGGCTCAAAATGAAGATTCTAGTTTAAAATCCGGCTCAAGGGAAATCTGTCTCTCACAAAGCTTTGAAGCTCTCAATATCCGGTTTAAAATTCCGGTTAAAAAAGAGTCCATCTCTCGCAAGTTCGAGTTCTCAGGAAAAATTACAGGTTGCCAAAGAGAACTTGTTGCCATGATGCATGGTTCAAACATGGCTACCGTGCCTTATGGGCTTATCACATTATTGGTCACTTGGGGCCTTCCTGCTCGTTGAGCATTGCTATGACTAACCTCATGATCCGTCTTGCACGCCTTGATTACAAAATACTTGGGGGCTTCCTGCTCATTGAGCATAGCTATAATTACCCTCTTGATCCGGCTTGTACGCCTTGATTACAAAATACTTGGGGCTTCCTTCTCGTTGAGCATGGCTGTGACTACCCTATTGATCCGGCTTGAATGCCATTGCTACAATCCACTTGGGAGCTTGCTGCCCGGGTTAAAGGGACCAAAGAGAGTTTGTTGCAGAGCACAGCTCAAACATAGGTACCCTACCTTGACGGCTTAATATATATCCCTTGGAGGCTCCTTGTTCATTGAACATATCTTTGATAACTCTTTTGATTGGCTTGAAATGCCAGGTGTACACACCAAAAAAAATTCAGTTAACCCTGCCTTGTACGTCTACCACTCCGCCCAGGTAATCCTAGAATGACCCACCGAACTCTTGACAGTCAATCTTATTAAGACCCTGAACTTGTCAAAGTTAAAACGGCGGTTGGTCATGTGAGGCCCGTCTTATAGGTTTGAATGAAGGATTAACTTAGTGGCTGTGCAGCCCGTGAAAAGCACTTCATGTTGAGGCCGGGCCGCCTATGAAAGCCTTGATTTTTTGTTATTTGTTTTTGAACGATGCTTGAGTTCATATCTTTTTTGTTATATGGTTTAAAAGTTGATTCAGGGCATATAGCCTTGATTCTTATAAACTCATGTTTGAGTATATCCAGAGTGCAGATAACCCGGCCTGGCCTTGGATGATAAGTCTCCAGTACGATTTGATTATATGCTTGGAGCTCTGCACTCTAAGTCTTTGGGATGTTACCCTTACTGTATATGGCACTGTAAGCCGACAGTATGAACTGATTTCATAGGCCATGTAGGCTTGATTATTTGACTCATCTTTGAGCATCTTTGGGTTTGATAACCCGCCCTGATAGCAGACGTTAAGTCGCCAGGATATTTTGCCATGAGCAATCAAAATGATGATCTTTCATAACTCCGGGTTGATATTGGTTCCGGATTATAATTATCAAGGCATCACGATGGTATTAATCTATAGGTATGTTTTTAAATTGTTGGATGAATATGTGAGGTTTGATAACCCGCCCTGTTTTTGGACGTTAAGTCGCCAGTATATTTTGGATTGCGCCATTGGAATCATGCACTTATAAATCATTAGATTGTTACCCTCACTAGACATGGCGATGTAAGCCAGCATTATAAATCAATCCTACATGTATGTTTTCCTGGTTATATGAATATGCGAGGTTTGATAACCTGCCCTGGCTTTTGACTTTAAGTCACCAGTATGTTTAGACTTGAATGGCCTTAATTCTAGTCTTTTCCATAATTGCATAAGACTATATTTGGTTGTTACCCGCCCTGGCTTTTGATGATAACCGCCAGGGCATATGTTGTTTAAACTTTGTGCAGAACAGGCAGAGCTATGGCTTACATAAATGATTAAGTTCAAGCCCATCATCCAAAATTGATGTTATCAGTTCTTGATTGTTAAAGGCTATAAGCCACCGGGTTACAAAAATCCCGATTTACAATGGACGCGTATTAAGTAGCCATCGGCTAAGAGCCGCCGAGTATTTAAACTCCGAATTTACTTGTCAACCAATAAGGTATTCAAATCTTTAATAGCCAAAATTGGCTGGATTTCCATGATGATATTAAATGATTGAGGTTTTCAAATTCGCTTCAGCGCAATGGCTATTATTTCTTTATCAATGGATATGATTTATTTTGCAATGGAAGGAATAGTCCCGAGTTGCTGCAGGCTTACAACATGACAGTTGGGGGCTACATTATTCAAGTTGAGATTATATCAAATACGCAAGTCTCATGTCACTGCCAGCATGCACCATGACACTCGGGGGCTAATGCAAGGTCATTCTTAACTCGCCTTATTGAAGACCCTACCCATCACATAGTGATGAGCCGGCCCTTGGAGGCTACTAATTGCTCCTGTCAAAAATTCCAAGCACACAAGCCTTAATCAATTATATTGAAGGGTCCATTGCTCAGTTGGTAAAGCACAAGGCTCTTAACCTTGTGGTCTTGGGTTCGAGCCCTACGATGGAGGCTACATCATCGGCCCTTGGGGGCTGCACTGGTTGAATTTTTTATGAACATAAGGCAATTAAAAGTCCCAGGTTGCTGCAAGCATGACAACCCAGCACTTGGGGGCTACATATGTGGAATATTCAGTTTTGACTAGTGATTGAGATGAACAACCTGGATTTCTTCAAGGTTGCAACATTTATATTGAAGCAAGTCTTAAGCTGTTACTACGCTCCCTTCTTAAGACTTGGGGGCTACAAGTGATATGCATATAAGGAAGGTACAATTTCAAGATTAAAGTTAGCAACAATTATGACCCGGTGCCATCAATATTGACAGACCGACAATTTTGTCAGTGATAAACCGGCATGGACTACATCTTCAAGCCGGCTGAATATCAGTTGAATATTTCAAGACCAATATTTTTGTCAAATTAGAGCACTGAAGGCAGACTCAAACGAATTATTCTTCACAATATTTTTTTGTGAGAAACCAATGTCAGCAAATTGATTATGAGGCTAGCCTATTGACCCAGACTTCCCAGAAGAAGGAAATGACAAGGACATAAGGATGATCAGGTGCCGGTTCAGAAAAACTTTTAGCCCGAAGCATAACCTGTCAAATTTGTTCTTGTGTTTACTTTGCAGCATAAGTTTACCATGGATAAATTCAAGCTAAACTGGGGGCTAATGTCAGGGATATACCCCACGGTGTAACCCGCCGGATGTATGACCTAGCTGGAGCGTGGCGACTCACTAACGACCCACCCAGACCTGGCGGTTTACACGCAACCCGCCTGAATATTGCAACTCATTGGTGACCCGGCGGGTGGGTTGGACCGACGACAAGGCGCAAGGCTCAGTAGGCCGGTTCATCTGATGGTGGGCCGGCTTAAGAGGAAAGGCGTGAGGAATATTTCCCTTACAAGGAATCAAAGACCGAGACTTGTATCCGATTTGTATTAGATGATAAACTTGTCCTAATCCTGGTAGGACTCCACATGTAACCCGCCCCTCCAACTTATATAAGGAGGGGCAGGGCACCCCAAGAAGGGGCGAGGTAATCCTGAAGGCTAGACATAACTAGAGGAGAGCCGTTTTTATGCAGCGACTCCCTCATGAGCATAATGAGACCTAGCCACAAACAGCATGTAGGGTTATTACCGGATGATGTTTCCCAGTGCCCGAAGCTGTCTAAATCCTTGTCTTGTGTGTTAACCCGCCTCGCGTCTCTCGATTCCAATCAACCCCTTTCAGGCTACTACCTAGTTGCGTTGGCCTCATGGCAAGTCCTCACACTAGGACATATGCCATGACAAATCCACGACAGCGTGCCACACGACAAAAACAAAGAGATTAAGGCTTATAGTCGCCTTGTTTTTCTTGAATTTACAACCAAATGGGATTCCCCGGATCATAGAGCATGTGCAGAATGCAACGTTTGTCCTTACCAGACGGACTAATATTTATACTCACCATAGTCTCTCGGATTTCCTTCTAAAGGAGTGGCAATGGGTTCAGAAACTTGTTATGACCGTTTTAGTGAACACCGGTCCTTCATATGGAAGTCCTTGAAAGAACTTCATTTTCTCATGACGCGTTCTGGCGCGCCGCCCCAAAATTTTGTGTCCTCCATAGTGGAGATATTGTTTCCACATATATATTGACCGATGCCAGGAATTCCCTCCTATTATTGGCTGTCACACACGTATGTTACGGCATGCCACGCGGCATAAACAAGGAGAATAATGCCTATAGTCGCCTTATTTTTCTCAAATTTACAACCAAATGGGATTCCCTGGATCATAGAGCATGTGCAGAATGCAACGTTTGTCCTTACCAGGTGGATTAATGTTTATACTCACCATAATCTCTAGGATTTGCTTCCAGAGGAGTGCCAATGGGTTTAGAAACTTGTCTAAAAAGCATCAGCAAATGATGTTCTCTAACATTCAGGGGCAAAAATTCCTTCTTAGGGGACGAATATGAGGATCCTCCGGGCCTTCTGCACAAGCCGAAAGTATTTTCTAGATTCTCGTGCTCGTCGCGAGCATTTTCAATAATATTGGGTCCTAAATGGACTCCGAGTGACAAAGTTATGACCGTTTTAGTGAACACCGGTCCTTCATATGGAAGTCCTTGAAAGAACTTCATTTTCACGTGACGCGTTCTGGCGCGCCGCCCCAAATATTTGTGTCCTCCATAGTGGAGATATTGTTTCCACATATATATTGACCGATGCCTGGAATGCGCTGCTGTTATTGGCTGTCACACACGTACGTTACAGCTTGCCACACGACAAAAATAAGTAGAATAAGGCATATAGTCGCCTTATTTTCTAGAATTTACAACCAAATGGGATTTCCGGATCATAGAGCATGTGCAGAATGCAACGTTTGTCCTTACCAGGCGGACCAATGTTTGTACTCACCATAATCTCTCGGATTTCCTTCCAAAGGAGTGCCACTAGATTCAGAAACTTGTTTGAAAATCAGCGGCAAATGATGTTCTTTGACTTTCAGGGGCACAACATCCTTCTTAGGTACAAATTTGAGGCTCTTTCAGGCCTCCTGCGGAAGCCGAAAGTATTTTTTAGATTCTCATGCTCATCGCGATCATTTTGAGTACTTGTGGGTCCAAAATGGACTTCGAAAGACAAAGTTAGGATCGTTTTAGTGAACAGCGGTCCTTCATATGGCTGTCCTTGAAAGAACTTCATTTTCTCGTGACGCGTTCTAGCATGCCGCCAAAAAAATGTGTGTCCTCCATAGTGGAGATATTGGTTCCACATATATAATGACCGATGCCAAGAATGCCCTCCTATTATTGGTTGTCACACACGTACGTTAAGGCATGACACACGACAAAAACAAGGAGAAAAAGGCTTATAGTCGCCTTATTTTTCCTTAATTTACAACCAAATGGGATTCCCTGTATCATAGAGCATGTGCAGAATGCAACGTTTGTCCTTAACACACAGACTAATGTTTGTACTCACCATAATATTTCGGATTTCGTTCAAAAGGAGTGCCAATGGGAACAGAAACTTGTGTGGAAAGCAGCTGCAACTGATGTTCTTTGACTTTCAAGGGCAAAAAGTCTTGCTTAGGGGCCGAATTTGAGGGTCCTCCAAGAATCCTGCACAAGCTGGAAGTATTTTCTAGATTCCCGCCCTCGTCACGATCATTTTGATTACTTGCGGGTCTGAAACGGACTCCCAATGACAAAGTTATGACCATTTTAGTGAACACCGGTCCTTCATATGGCAGGTCTTGAAAGAACTTCCTTTTCTCATGACATGTTCTGGCACGCCACCCGAAAATTTTGTGTCCTCCATAGTGGAGATATTGTTTCCACATAGATATTGACCGATGCCAGGAATGCCCTCCTATTATTTGTTATCACAAACGTATGTTACGGCATGCCACACGGCAAAAAACAAGGAGAATAAGGCTTGTAGTCGCCTTATTTTCTTGAATTTACAACCTAATGGGATTCCCCAGATCATAAAGCATGTGCAGAATGCAACGTTTGTCCTTCCCAGGCGGACAAATGTTTATACTCACCATATTCTCTCAGGTTTCCTTCCAAAGGAGTGCCAATGGGCTCAGAAACTTGTCTGAAAAGCAGCGACAGATGATGTTCTTTGACTTTCAAGGGCAAAAAGTCCTGCTTAGCTGTATAATTGGAGGGTCCTTCGGGCCTCCTACGCAAGCCGGAAGTATTTTCTAGATTCCCAAACTCGGTGCGAGCTTTTTGAGTACTTGTGGGTACAAGACGGGCTCCGAATGACAAAGTTATGGCCGTTTTAGTGAACACCGCTCCTTTATATGGCAGTGCGTGAAAGAACTTCATTTTCTCGTGACGCGTTCTAGTTTCTGCCCCAAAATTTTGTGTCCTCCACAGTGGAGATATTGTTTACTCATATATATTGACCGATGCCAGGAATGCCCTCCTATTATTGGCTGTCACACACGGACGTTACGGCATGCCACATGGCGAAAACAAGGACAATAAGGCTTATAGTCGCCTTATTTTATTGAATTTACAACAAAATGGGATTTCCTGGATCATTGAGCATGAGCAGAATGCAATGTTTGTCCTTACCAGGCGGGCTAATATTTATACACACCGTAATCTCTCGGATTTCACTCCAAACGTGTGCCAATGGGCTCAGAAACTTGTCTGAAAGTAGTGGCAAATGATGTTCTTTGACTTTCAGGGGCAAAAAGTCCCGCTTAGGGGCCGAATTTGATGTCCTCTGAACCTCTTGCGCAACCCGGAATTATTTTCTAGATTCCACGCTTGTCGCGAGGATTTTGAGTAATTGTGGTTCCGAAACGTACTCTCAACGAGAATGTTATGACCGTTTTACTGAACTCTAGTCCTTCATATGGCAGTCCTTGAAAGAACTTCATTTTCATGTGACGCGTTCTGGCGCGCCGCCCCAAAATTTTGTGTCCACCATAGTGGAGACATTATTTCAACATATATATTGACCGATGCCAGGAATGCCCTCCAATTATTGGCTTTCCCACACGTACGTTATGACATAGCACATGGCAAAAACAAAGAGAATAAGGCTTATAGTCTCCTTATTTTGTTGAATTTGCAACCAAATGGGATTCCCCGGATCATAGAGCATGTGTAGAATGCAACGTTTGTCCTTACCAGGCGTACTAATGTTTATACTCACCATAATCTCTTGGATTTACTTCCAAAGAAGTGCCAATGGGTTTGGAAACTTGTGTGAAAAGTAGCGGCAAATGATGTTCTTTGACTTTCAGGGGCAAAAAGTCCTGATTAGGGGCCGAATTTGAGGGTCCTCCGGTCCTCCTACGCAAGCCAGAAGTATTTGCTAGATTGCCAAACTTGTCGCGAGTATTTTGAGTACTTGTGGGTCCGAAACGGACTCCGAATGAGAAAGTTATGAACGTTTTAGTGAACACCGGTCCTTTATATGGAAGTCCTTGAAAGAACTTCATTTTCTCGTGATGCTATCTGGTGCGCTGCCACAAAATTGTGTGTCCTCCATAGTGGGTATGTTGTTTCCACATATATATTGACCGATGCCAGAAATGCCCTCCTATATTGGCTCTCACACACGTACGTTACGGCATGCCACGTGGTGAAAACAAGGAGAATAAGGCTTATAATCGCCTAATTTTCCTAAATTTACAACCAAATGGGATTCCCACGATCATAGAGCTAGTTCAGAATCAACTTTGTTCCTTACTAGGTGGGCTAATGTTTGTACTCACCATAATCTCTCAGGTTTCTTTCCAAAGGAGTGCTAATCGGCTCAGAAACTTGTCTGAAAAGCAGTGGCAAATGTTCTTTGACTTTCAGGAGCAAAAAGTCCTGTTTAGGGGCTGAATTTGAGGGTGCTCCCAGCCTTCTGCGCAAGCCAGAAGTATTTTCTAGATTCCACACTCGTCGTGTGGATTTTGAGTACTTGTGGTTCCAAAACGGAAACCGAATGACAAAGTTATGACCGTTTTAGTGAACACATGTCCTTTATTTGGCAGTCCTCGAAAGAACTTCATTTTCTTGTGACGCATTCTGGTGCGCCGCCCCAAAAATTTGTCTCCTCCATATTGAAGATATTATTTCCACATATATATTGACTGATGGTAGGAATTTCCATCTATTATTGGCTTATAGTCGCATGTGCACAATGCAATGTTTATCCTTACTACGAGTGCCAATGGGCTCAGAAACTTGTCTAAAAAGCAGCGGCGAATGATGTTCTTTGACTTTCAGGTGCAAAATGTCCTTCTTAGTGGACGAATATGAGGGACCTTCGGGCCTCCTGTGCAAGCTGGAAGTATTTTCTAAACTCCACGCTCGTCGCGAGCATGTTGAGTACTTCTGGGTCCAAAATGGACTCCAAATCACAAAGTTATGACCGTTTTAGTGAACATCAGTCATTTATATGGCAGTTCTTGAAAGAACTTCATTTTCTCGTGACGCGTTCTGGTGCGCCGCCCCAAATTTTTGTGTCCTCCATAGTGGAGATATTGTTTCCACATATCTATTTATCGATGCCAGGAATGCCCTCCAATTATTGGTTGTCACACGCGTATGTTACGACATGCCACATGGCGAAAATAAGGAGAATAATGCTTATGGTCGCCTTTTCTTCTTGAATTTACAACTAAATGGGATTCCCGGGATCATAGAGCATGTGCAGAATGCAATGTTTGTCCTTACCAGACGGGCTAATGTTTATACTCACCATAATCTCTCGGATTTCCTTCCAAAGGTGTGCTAATGGGTTCAGAAACTTGTCTGAAAAGCAGCGGCAAATGATGTTCTTTGACTTTCAGGGGCAAAAAGTCTTGCTTAGGGGTAGAATTTGAGTGTCCTCCGGGCCTCCTGCGCAAGCCAGAAGTATTTTCTAGATTGCACACTCGTCTCGAGGCTATTGAGTAATTGTGGGTCCAAAACGGACTCCAACTGACAAAGTTATGACCATTTTACTAAACACCGGTCCATCATATGGCAATCCTTGAAAGAACATCATTTTCTCTGACGCGTTCTGGCGCGCCGCCACAAAATTGTGTGTCCTCCATAGTGGAGATATTGTTTCCACATATATATTGACCGATGCCAGGAATGCCCTGCTATTATTGGTTGTCACACACGTACGTTACGGCATGCCACATGGCAAAAACAAGGAGAATAAAGCTTATAGTCGCCCTTTTTTCTTGAATTTACAACCAAATGGTATTCCTCGGATCAAAGAGCCTATGCAGAATGCCATGTTTATCCTTACCAGGTGGACTAATGTTTATACTCATCATTATCTCTCGAATTTCCTTCCAAAGGAGTGCCAATGGGTTCAGAAACTTGTCTGAAAAGCAGCGGCAAATTGTGTTCTTTGACTTTCAGGGGCAAAAAGTCCTGCTTAGGGGCCGAATTTGAGGGTCCTCCGGGCCTCCTACGCAAGCTGGAAGTATTTTCTAGATTCCAAAACTTGTTGCTAGCATTTTGAGTACTTGTGGGTCCCAAACGGACTCTGAATGACAAAGTTGTGACCGTTTTAGTGAACATCGTCCTTTATATGGCAATCCTTGAAAGAACTTCATTTTCATGTGACGCGTTCTGGCGCGCCGCCACAAAATTGTGTGTCCTCCATAGTGGAGATATTTTTTCCACATATATATTGACCGATGCCAGGAATTCCCTTCTATTATTGGCTGTAACACATGTACGTTATGACATGACACATGACGAAAACAAGGATAATAAGGCTAATAGTCGCCTTATTTTCCTGAGTTTACAAGAAAATGGAATTCCCCGGATCATAGAGCAGGTGCAAAATGCAATGTTTTTCCTGACCAGGCGGCCTAATGTTTATACTCACCATAATCTATCGGATTTCGTTCCAGAGGAGTGCCAATTGGTTTAGAAACTTGTCTGAAAAGCATCGGCAAATAATGTACTCTAACATTCAGGGGCAAAAATTCCTGCTTATGGGCCGAATTTGAGCGTCCTCCGAGCCTTCTGCAAAATAAGGAAGTATTTTCTAGATTCCCAAACTCACCGCGAGCATTTTGAGTACTTGTAGGTCTGAAACAGACACTGAATGACAAAGTTATGATAGTTTTAGTGAACATCGGTCCTTCATATGGAAGTCCTTGAAAATACTTCAAAAGGAGTGCTAATGGGTTTAGAAAGTTGTCTGAAAAAGCAGCGACAAATGATGTTCTTTGACTTTCATGGGAAAAAAGTCCTGCTTACGGGACGAATTTGAGGGTTCTCCGTGCCTCCTATGCAAGCCATAAGTATTTTCAAGATTCCCACGCTCGTCACGAGGATTATGAGTAATTGTGGGTCCGAAATGGACTCCGAATGACAAAGTTATGACCGTTTTAGTGAACACTGATCCTTCATATGGTAGTGCTTGAAAGAACTTCATTTTCTCGTGACGCGTTCTGGCGCGCCGCCCCAAAATTGTGTGTCCTCCATAGTGGAGATATTGTTTCCACATATATATTGACCGACACCAGGAATTCCTTCCAATTATTGGCTGTCACACACGCACGTTATGGCATGCCACATGGCAAAAATAAGGAGTATAAGGCTTAGAGTCGCCTTATTTTCTTGAATTTGCAACCAAATGGGATTCCCCGGATCATAGAGCATGTGGAGAATGCAACGTTTGTCCATACCAGGCGGACAAATGTTTGTACTCACCATAATCTAACAGATTTCCTTCCAAAGGAGTGAGGACAGGCGGTTCAGCTAGCTGCCGCTTCAATTCCTCGAATGCTGCATTGGCGGCGTCAGTCCAGACGATTTTATCTGTTTTCTTCAACATCTGATACAGGGGAATCGCCTTCTCTCCCAAACGGCTGATAAATCGGCTGAGGGCTGCAATTCGGCCCGCCAGACGCTGAAAATCATTGATACATGCCAGTTTAGCCAAGGATGTGATTGCTTTGATCTTTTCCGGATTTGCCTCAATACCTCTGTTAGACACAAGAAAACCCAAGAGTTTGCCTGCCAGAACACCAAAAACACATTAGTCCAGGTTGAGCATCATTTTGTAATCCCGAAGATTGTCAAACGTCTCCTTGAGATCATTTATCAGGGTTTCCTGCTTCCTGGATTTCACCATAATGTCATCCACATAGGCATGAACATTACGCCCGATCTGCTTGTGAAGACAATTTTGCACACAACGTTGGTAGGTTGCT
This sequence comes from Triticum aestivum, assembly GCF_018294505.1. Classification (NCBI taxonomy): domain Eukaryota; kingdom Viridiplantae; phylum Streptophyta; class Magnoliopsida; order Poales; family Poaceae; genus Triticum; species Triticum aestivum. The sequence continues at coordinate 235,644,698 of NC_057806.1, read as the reverse complement.
TGGGCACTCTTGAGTCCAAAGGGCATAGAAACATAGCAGAAGGTTCCAAAGGGAGTGATGAAGGCCATCTTCTCCTGGTCCTTAACTGCCATCTTAATCTGATGATAACCTGAATAAGCATCCAGGAAACTCAGGCACTCACAACCCGCCGTTGCATCAATGATCTGATCAATACGCGGGAGAGCGAAAGGATCTGCCGGGCAAGCTTTATGCAAATCAGTGTAGTCCACACACATACGGCAAGTGACATTTTTCTTAAGAACAAGCACCAGATTAGCCAACCATTCGGGATGAAACACTTCAAAAATAAACCCAGCTGCCAGCAGCCGGGCTATCTCTTCGCCGATGGCCTTGCGTCTTTCTTCGTTAAAGTGGTGAAGGTACTATTTGACCGGTTTAAACTTAGGATCAATATTTAGCGTGTGCTCAGCGAGTTCCCTTGGTACACCTGGCATGTCAGAAGGTTTCCATGCAAAAATGTCCCGGTTCTCACGGATGATCTTGATGAGCGCGCTTTCCTATTTCGGATCCAGATTTGTACTGATACTAAACTGCTTGGATGAATCACCGGGGATGAAGTCAACGAGTTTAGTCTCATTAGCCGGTTTGAATGTCAGGGCCGGGTCATGCTCCGTTGTAGGCTTCTTCAGAGGGGTCATGTCCGCCAGATCAACATTGCCTTTATAGAATTTCAGCTCCTCTGTTGCACAAACCGATTCAGCATAGGCTGCTTCACCTTCCTCGCAATCCAAGGCAATCTTTTGACTCCCATGTACCGTGATCGTCCCCTTATAACCCGACATTTTGAGCTGTAGATAAACATAACAGGGCCTCGCCATGAACTTCGCGTAAGCCGGTCGTCCAAATAGCGCGTGATATGGACTCTGGATTTTCACCACCTCAAAGGTCAATGTTTCAGACCTGGAATCAAGCTCATCTCCAAACACAACTTCCAAAGCAATCTTCCCCACAGGGTATGCCGATTTACCTGGTACTACACCATGAAAAACAGTGTTTGATGGTTTAAGATTCTTATCTGTCAACCCCATGCGACGGAAAGTCTCATAATACAGGATGTTGATGCTGCTCCCTCCATCAATCAGAACCTTGGTAAACTTATAGCCCCCTACCTGAGGGGCTACCACCAAAGCTAGTTGACCCGGATTGTCAACCCGGGGTGGATGATCCTCTCTGCTCCACACAATCCGGGTTATGGCCTGAAGTGTGATCAGGCCATAACCCGGATTGACTGGACCACAGCAAACTTCCAGCCGCTAGGTGGGGAAGAGGAAGCTGAACCGACGCCAGATGACCCATCAACTTCGCAACAACATGGTAATGAGACTTGATCCGGCAATTAGAGTGATGCTCCAGAAACCATGTTCTGTTGGAAACACCATATTTTGGGCCTTCAAGCGCCTTGTAATAGGCTAGTGGAAATACTTTGATCCATTGCCCTCGTGCAGCAGGATACACTTTGCGTTGATTTGTCATGAGAATTTCAGTACTGGCTTATGTATTTTTACAATATTATGCAATCCCTGTGTCTGCATACAGAAAATCCGTCCAGGCGGTTTACCACCGGACGGGTCAAAATATCCCACTTGGTAAGCAACTATGGTTGCAGCAAATAATAAATCATACCTGTGATATAAAACATTGTTGTCGGTTTACCAATTGTGATTTGAAGAAGGGTGAAAACCCAAACTCCACCGTACCATGTTGGTATATATATATGATATAGAACCGGGTTGTGATGAACGCCGGCTGATTGCTAGAGACAAAGCGTCTAAGCCAGACCGGTTTTGAAGGATGCCGGATTACCTTTAATTGTATACTTGAACAGAAGATCCATAAGCCATGCCAGGTTTAAAAAACTCCGATTAACGTAGACCTCACGAAAAATAAAAACTTGGCAGAAAAAAGCAAACAAAAAACTGTAGTCGAGGCTTTTCGAGGGCTGCCAGGCCCAAATCGAGGCTTTTCATGGGCTGCCAGGCCGCTGAGTTAAACCATTTTGGCAAAGCCTTTTGAGATGGCCCTCCAACTAACCAATCATTGTTTTAACTTTGACAAGTTCACGGTCTCAATGAGAGTAACTGTCAAACGTTCGAAGGGTCGTGCCAGGATTACCTGGATAGGAGTGGCTTACTTGATGAAGGCAGGTTAACCCGGGGTTTTAGGTGAATACACCAGGCTTCCAGGCCATGGGTCGATACCCAGCTACAAGGGTCCTTTCAAACTCTTTGGTATTTGACGCAAAGAGACCCCAAGTAACTTTGTGAGCTGTGCTCAATGGGTGCCTATGTTTGAGTTGTGTGTAGCAACAAAACTCTCTTTGGCCCCTTGGGTGTGAAGCTCCCAAGCTTTGTTGTGGCGTGATAGCCGCATCAAGAGGGTAGTAATGCTATGTTCTCTTTGGTGAATACACCTATGTTTGAACATGGAGCCCCCCAAGGCGTGATAGCCGCATCAAGAGGATAGTAACGCTATGTTCTCTTTGGTGAATACACCTATGTTTGAACAGGAAGCCCCCAAGTTAACAGATATTTGAAGGAAGAAAACGGCGGAGGCCCTGCTTGATAGCAAGGATGCCGGTTTATTATATTGATCATAATATATACATTGTTGAAATATGTACATACGAAAAGCCTGTGACTTTAAGTGTAATAAGGCCGTAGGAGAGCTATGTTCCATGGCCGCCGGGTCTCCTCCTCAGAGCTACGTGAGTCTTCTCGAACGTCAACGAGGTAGTATGATCCGTTGTGCAGATTTTTGCTGACCACAAAAGGCCCTTCCCAAGGTGGGGATAACTTGTGCATATCAGTCTGGTCTTGAATGAGCCGAAGTACCAAATCACCTTCTTGAAAGGTTCTTATCTTAACCCGGCGGCTGTGATAACGCCGTAGGTCTTGTTGATAAATCGCCGACCAAGCCAAAGCCATATCTCGCTTCTCATCTAACAGGTCTAGCGCCTCATGGCGTGCTTGCTCGTTGTCCGCTTCAACATAATTCGTGACCCGGGGCGAGTCGTGACGAATATCACTTGGAAGGACAGCCTCAGCCCCATAGACCAGAAAAAAGGGCATATATCCCGTATATCAGTTTGGGGTGGTATTTATTCTCCATAACACATATGGTAATAACTCCACCCAACAACCCGGCGTCCGCTTCAAAGGGACCATGAGCCGAGGCTTGATGCCCTTCAGGATTTCTTGATTGGCCCTCTCAGCTTGACCATTAGACTGGGGGTGAGCCACGGATGCTACATCAAGCCGGATGTGCTCTTGTTGGCAGAACTCCTCCATCTCACCTTTAGAAAGGTTCGTACCATTATCTGTGATGATGCTATGTGGAAAGCCGAAACGGAAAATAATCTTTTTGAGAAATTGAACCGCCGTGGCTGCATCACATTTATTGATGGGCTCCGCTTCAACCCATTTGGTGAACTTGTCAACCGCCACCAACAGGTCGGTCTTCTTGTCCATATAACGCTTAAAGGGTCCAACCATATCAAGCCCCCAAGTAGCAAACGGCCAAGTGATGGGAATCATGCGTAACTCCTAAGCAGGAACATGAGCACGATGTGAAAATTTCTGACAAGCGTCACACCGCTTTACCAAGTCTTCCGCATCAGAATGAGCTGTCAACCAGTAGAACCCGTGTCGGAAAGCCTTAGCAACCAAGGACTTTGAGCTGGCATGGTGACCGCAATCCCCTTCATGGATTTCCCGCAGAATCTCTTGTCCTTCTTCAGGAGAAACACAACATTGGAATACGCCTGAAACGCTAGAACGGTGCAACTCGCCATTGTGAACAACCATAGACTTGGACCGCCGGACTATCTGCCTGGCGAAAAGTTTGTCTTCTGGTAATTCGCCCCGGTTCAGATACGCCAAATATGGAACCGTCCAATCCGGAGTGACATGTAGAACGGCTACCAACTGGGCCTCCGGATCAGGAACAACTAAATCCTCTTCTGTAGGCAACTTCACAGACGGGTTATGCAAGATATCTAGAAAGGTATTAGGTGGTACCGGTTTACGCTGAGATCCCAGCCGGCTTAGAGCATCTGCTGCTTCATTCTTGCGCCGGTCGTTGTGCTCCACTTGATAACCCTTAAAGTGACCTGCTACAATATCCACCTCGCGCCTATAAGCCGCCATGAGCGGGTCTTTAGAATCCCAAGTACCAGAAACTTGTTGAGCCACCAGATCAGAATCTCCAAAGCATCGAACCCGGCTTAAGTTCATTTCCTTAGCTACACGAAGACCGTGGAGCAAGGCCTCGTACTCCACTGCATTGTTAGTACAAGGAAACATTAAGCGGAGAACATAACAAATCTTATCTCCTCGGGGGGAAATGAGGACAACTCCAGCCCCCGAGCCTTCCAGCTGCCTGGATCCATCAAAGTGAATGGTCCAGTATGTATTATCCGGTTTGTCTTCTGGTGCCTGTAACTCGGTCCAATCATTGATGAAGTCCACAAGCGCCTGAGGTTTGATAGTTGTTCGGGGTGTATACCTCAAACCATGGGGACCATGCTCAATCGCCCACTTCGTAACCCGGCCAGTTGCCTCTCTATTCTGGATTATATCGCCCAAGGAAGCAGAACTGACCACTATGATAGGATGACCATGAAAATATTGCTTGAGTTTCCTACTTGCCATGAAAACTCCATACACTAGCTTCTGCCAATGCGGATATCTTTGCTTTGATTCGATCAGTACCTCACTGATATAATAAACTGGTCGTTGAACCGGATATTCTTTCCCGGCCTCCTTACGTTCAACCACAATCGCCACACTGACCGCCCGGGCGTTGGCAGCCACGTACAACAATAGAGGCTCATTATCAACTGGAGGAGCGAGGACGGGCGGTTCAGCTAGCTGCCGCTTTAATTCCTCGAATGCTGCATTGGCGGCGTCAGTCCAGACGAATTTATCTGTTTTCTTCAACATTTGATACAGGGGAATCGCTTTCTCTCCCAAACGGCTGATAAATCGGCTGAGGGCTGCAATCCGGCCCGCCAGACGCTGAAAATCATTAATACATGCCGGTTTAGCCAAGGATGTGATTGCTCTGATCTTTTCCGGATTTGCCTCAATACCTCTGTTAGACACAAGAAAACCCAAGAGTTTGCCTGCCAGAACACCAAAAACACATTTGTCCGGGTTGAGCATCATTTTGTAATCCCGAAGATTGTCACACGTCTCCTTGAGATCATTTATCAGGGTTTCCTGCTTCCTGGATTTCACCACAATGTCATCCACATAGGCATGAACATTACGCCCGATCTGCTTGTGAAGACAATTTTGCACACAACGCTGGTACGTTGCTTGGGCACTCTTGAGTCCAAAGGGCATAGAAACATAGCAGAAGGTTCCAAAGGGAGTGATGAAGGCCATCTTCTCCTGGTCCTTAACTGCCATCTTAATCTGATGATAACCTGAATAAGCATCCAGGAAACTCAGGCACTCACAACCCGCCGTTGCATCAATGATCTGATCAATACACGGGAGAGCGAAAGGATCTGCCGGGCAAGCTTTATTCAAATCAGTGTAGTCCACACACATACGCCAAGTGCCATTTTTCTTAAGATCAAGCACCGGATTATCCAACCATTCGGGATGAAACACTTCAAAAATAAACCCAGCTGCCAGCAGCCGGGCTACCTCTTCGCCGATGGCCTTGCGTCTTTCTTCGTTAAAGTGGCGAAGGTACTGTTTGACTAGTTTAAACTTAGGATCAATATTTAGCGTGTGCTCAGCGAGTTCCCTTGGTACACGTGGCATGTCAGAAGGTTTCCATGCAAAAATGTCCCGGTTCTCACGGATGAACACGATGAGCGCGCTTTCCTATTTCGGATCCAGATTTGTACTGATACTAAACTGCTTGGATGAATCACCGGGGATGAAGTCAACGAGTTTAGTCTCATTAGCCGGTTTGAACGTCAGGTCCGGGTCATGCTCCGTTGTAGGCTTCTTCAGAGGGGTCATGTCCGCCGGATCAACATTGTCTTTATAGAATTTCAGCTCCTCTGTTGCACAAACCAATTCAGCATAGGCTGCTTCACCTTCCTCGCAATCCAAGGCAATCTTTCGACTCCCATGTACCATGATCGTCCCCTTATAACCCGACATTTTGAGTTGTAGATAAACATAACAGGGCCTCACCATGAACTTCGCGTAAGCCGGTCGTCCAAATAGCGCGTGATATGGACTCTGGATTTTCACCACCTCAAAGGTCAACGTCTCAGACCTGGAATCAAGCTCATCTCCAAACACAACTTCCAAAGCAATCTTCCCCACAGGGTATGCCGATTTACCTGGTACTACACCATGAAAAACAATGTTTGATGGTTTAAGATTCTTATCTGTCAACCCCATGCGATGGAAAGTCTCATAATACAGGATGTTGATGCTGCTCCCTCCATCAATCAGAACCTTGGTAAACTTATAGCCCCCTACCTGAGGGGCTACCACCAAAGCTAGTTGACCCAGATTGTCAACCCGGGGTGGGTGATCCTCTCTGCTCCACACAATAGGCTGCTCCGACCATGATAGATAATGCGGTACAGGCGGTTCAACAGTATTGACTACCCTCTTGTGAAGTTTCTGATCCCGCTTGCATAGGCTGGTAGTGAACACATGATACTGTCCGCTGTTCAACTGCTTGGGGTGACTCTGGTAACCTGACTGTTGCTGATTCCCTTGGTTATTCTGCTGGTTATTACCATGGTTGTTCTGATGGCCCTGGTTGTTCTGAAATCCAGAGCTTGAACCGCCGCCCCCATGGAAACCTGGGCTTGAACCACCGGGTGGATCCTGATCATACCGGTATAAATCAGAATTTTTGAACTCCCTCATTATGTGACAATCTTTAAAAAGATGTGTGGCAGGGGCCTCCTTGGTTCCATGCTTCGGGCAGGGCTGGTTTAACAAACGCTCCAGATTCATGCCTCGTCGGGGCGGTTTACCTTTGCGACGCTGCATATTTGTGTTAGCCACCAAATCTGAATTATCCGCTTTACGCTTACTGTTATTCCCATGGCCCCCTTGGTTGTGGTGCTGCCCTTTTGCACCGCCGTTTTTCTTTCCCTTCTCTGGTTTGTCCTCCTCTAAATCCGGATCCTTGGTATTATCTGAATCGGCATACTTAACTAAAGCGGCCATGAGTGTTGACATGTCGGTGCAATGACGTTTGAGCCTTCCCAACTTCTGTTTTAACGGCTTGAAACGGCAATTTCCCTCCAACGTTAATACTGCGGTATCTGCATTAATATGATCTGGCGAATGCAAAATCGTCGAGACTCGTTTAACTCAATGGGTCGTGGACTCCCCTTATTCTTGGACACAAGCGACCAGATCTACAATCGACATCGGCTGCTTGCACGTATCTTTGAAGTTCTGGATAAACCGGCGCTTTAATTCGGCCCATGAGTCGATAGAGTTGGTTGGCAAGCTCTTCAACCAAGTACGAGCTGTTCCTTCCAGCATCATGGTGAAATACTTAGCACAAACCGCCTCATCCACATCTAACATCTCCATTGCCATCTCATAGCTCTCCACCCACGCCTCTGGCTACAACTCGGCGGTGTAATTTGGTACCTTGCGAGGTCCCTTGAAATCCTTGGGCAATCGCACATTACGCAGTGCGGGAGTTAAACATGGTACTCCTAGGGAACTGAACATTACCCGTGGCTCCATGGAGGTAGTGGGGTGAACCGGAGTATGATGTCGTGCTTCGTGTCGAGCTGTCAACTCGCCCCCCCCCCCCCCGTCATGCGCGGCCGTGGTCCACAACATCTTGCGCTTTAGCACCTCCCCTGGCCGGGTTGTTCTCCCGCGGCGAATTTCGGTGGCGTGCGCTACTGGATACGGCCGGTTCGTCTTCCACATGTCTGCTATAACTCTGGCTTGGACAGGGAGTGGAATGAATCCTCTCACGGCTGTGTGAATACGCTTGCTGTTGATTTAGTGCTGTCTGAAGGAGATCCCTGGCCCGACGCGCTTCCACTGCAACTGGTGATTCGCCGTCGGTTGGGAGAGCCGCCAGGCGTGAAGCGGCGGCCACAATATTATCCAACGGGTTGGAATAATGCCCGGGCAGCGTCGATGATACAATGTTGTTCTGGCGAGGTAGGTTTGTTGCGTGTGGCTGAACCGGAGCTCCTGCTTCCGGTGCCCCCGCTCGGTTTGGCGTGGGTTGGTTACCAGCTCCTGCACCTTGCATGTTGAAAAGATTTTGCGGCTCATAAATAGACGGGATACGTGATCGGTCCCATCTTCTCATGACCTCTTCTGAAGCATTCTGATCTAGTCTAATCCGGTAAGCCTGTGCTTCCAACTCGGCCCGCTTTGTGGCCATCCTGGCGTTCTTTGCTGTCAGGTCCGCTTTAGCCTAGGCTATCTGATCTTTCACCTTTAGAATCTCCGCATCATGTGTATCCCTGGCTGCTGCGTCTACCTCCGCGGACATCAGTGCCGCTAGAGCATCGAACAAATCAGACAAGACTTGGGCCAGAGGTGGCGTCGAGCTTCCTGCACCTGCCGGCGTGGCCATTGTTGAACCGGAGAGTACTGCTACGGCAGTGGATGAATGAGGCACCGGTCGTGTGCCGGCCATGAAGACAGCGGCCCGGTTTGGCAGACCGGGGGAATCCGGAATACTATTGCCCTCGGATCCTCCCTCAATCCGGGCGTCGTACAACTGGTAAAGCGATTCGGTTTCTCTGGAAGACTCGTCATCACTACGGATTACGGTTTCTCCATCGAAGATCGGTTCCTCCTCATAACCCGAACTGTGGATGACACCCACGAAAACATGCCTGGCCTCAGGCTGAACCAGTGAAGGACTTACATGCCGAGCCATCTCGATGATGTCAGTGCAGGTGTCCGGCTCAAGGGACGGTTCGCCGATCTTGCCGATGAAGACGTGAATCCCACCAAAGGGGACCCGGTACCCGTATTCGATTGAATTAGCCTCGGGGCCCCATCCTGCGTTGTCGATGTAGAGCTTGCCGCAGCGACTCTTCATCATCTGGCCCACAGCGTATCCCCTCAGTCCATCGAAGTTGCCCTTCAAGAACTCAAAACCATCATGCGATAGCCCCACGGTGGGGGCCAACTGTCATGGCATTGTCACGGCAGATGTCCTCATGGAAGGACTTAGTTGTGGAGCCATCACTATGGGTTAGCTTGAAGGGGTTAAACCGGACAAAGGTACACGAGAGTTTATACTAGTTCGGCCCCTTCGATGAAGGTAAAAGCCTACGTCTAGTTGTTACTGGTATTGCTGGGGTTTCGAAGACCAGGGAGCGAATCCGCTTTGTCTGGCTTCGAGTTGTTGTTTCCTGTCCCTGAACTGCCGCCGGGTCACCCCTTCATATATTCAGGAGGATCCCGGCCGGTCTACGGAGTCCTGAGGCTGGCTCATACAAGTGTCCGCCTTGATCTCTTCTTTCTTATCTTACAATGCAAGTTTATACAATCATGGCAGTTTACTATCATGGGCCCTAAACCGCCTGTGGGCTCTGGGCCTCTAAGCTTCATCTGTAAAGCGCCATCTTCTGGGTTTCCTCGGTGCAGGCCCAGATGAACACGTCGACTCGTAGCATGCAACCGGCTTCGGACTACCCCTCCTGCCTCCATTGAATCCGCAAGTGTGCCAGCAACATGTCCTTCCGTGAGCCGTCCGGCAGTTTAGAACACAAAAAATGATCAAAATATAATTAATTACACATGGTCTTGACTTGTTGTGCTCGCACTGGTAGCAGGAACTAGAGGTTTTTCTTTATTTATAACTCTCCTCACATTTTTTTGGCTTTGAAGTGAATCATGGTTGTGGACATTATCCATGAATGTGCAGATATCTGTGAACATGAGTTTGATGTGGAAGTTGAACTTGGAATGTTGGGCTTGCGCGTGAACTATACCATGTCCAATGCTTCGTCAGTTATTGTTTGGAAAGTAATTGCTATTACTAAATGATCCTAAAAAATTATTTTGTGCCACATCAGTAGATGCACAGACATCACAATAGGCATGCTGACTGGATAAACATTTGAACCTAGCTATTATGAAGGAAAATTTGTATTGACAATAGTTTTAGATAGCAGGAGACGCCTAGCCTGCTCTGCCTCTGCTAGCTTCTTTCTGGCTTCTTCCATATCTTCTTTGGCTTGGGTGAAGAGAGTATCTGATTGCTCTTTTTGCTTCTTCAGGAACTCAACCACATTCTCAAGGGCTACTGCATGCTTTCTTTCAGCCTTTACTAGAGCCACGAGGACACGAACAGTTGACAACTCCACCTGGCTTGTGTGTAATCCAGCATCATTTGGGAATTTGCACCTTGTGTCTAACCTAGCATCATTAGGGAACTGGCACCTTGTGTGTAATCCAGTGTCTTTTTGGAAACATGATCTCGATGTTGACCATACTTCCCTCCTTGCAGGAACTGCATCCTGACATGAAGTTACTTCTTTTTTAGATCAATACTCAGAGCAACCCAGATCCATTTAGTACAAGCCAGATAAACATGACTTGGAGAAGTGAATTCAAAAGGAAAAATATAAAACAGACTATAAGGTGAGAACACCCACTTCCTACATCAAGATAAAAGCGAAAGCACTAGGACGATTAAGACTCTTCTTATTACACATGAAGAATAGGAGGTTAAGAGAAACAGAAACTACAACATATACACATCGAAGAACACAAGGTTAAACGAAAGTAATTGAAAGGGTGTTACTTACCAAAGCTTGTTTTACAGGTTTGGTGCAGCTCCTCTTTAACTTGCCACACTCCTTGAAGATATCCGCAATATCCCGTGTTTGGTCTTCATTGCTCCTCTACATGTTCGCACTCGTGGTTTTAAAATCTCAACATGGAAAGAAAAATATACTAGTAATACTCACGCATCTTGTGGCCAACATTAAAGCACTCGTCTGCCATGTTAGAGCATCTCCAACAGAAGCGCAACGCTTGGTGTTTTTTAAAAGCATTTACAGTGTTGAGATCGAGAAATAGAGATAGAGAGTAGAGAGTAGAGACATAGATAGTTCTCAGCATAGATAGATAAAAAATATAGATAGTTCAACTACTCCTTGTCGTCCGACTCCTCCTCGGTGATGTCCTCCTCCGACGTCTCAATGTAGGTGTGAAGATACCGACTCCTCCTCGGTGAATTGAGCATCTGCTTTTCGCATACGCTTGTCCTCGCGATAGGCGGCTCGCTCCACCCACCTCTTCTCCCTCTCCACCCTCCTTTGCGTGTAGAACTCGCCCTTGTTGATGATGTCCTGTAGGAAGCGTTAGCACCATGTCTTCCTCATCCATCTCGACGATGCCAAGACGGTGCTCCCGCCTTTGGTTGTAGCGACGATCCTCGTCGGTGATAAGCCGCGGCAGAGGCGTGAGCTCCTGCGCTAGCTCCTGCATCGACACATTGGGGAAGTTCAATGTTCTATGAGGCCGCCGGAGGCGCCACGCCATCGAGTCTTACACGCGGGCGCCCTCGTTGGCATTGTCGAAATTGCCGTGGCCGAGGCGCATCTCGCGGAACCGGATCTTGGCGGAGAAGCCGTCGGAGGAGCTTGCGCGGACACCGCGGTATCTCCAAGTTTCCCGGTGATGCGGCGGCATGGTGGCGCGGTGGCGGCGAGGCGAGAAAGAGTGGGGAGAGAGCGGTGGAGAGGTGCAGAGCGGGGAGAGAACGGTGGCAAGGCACGGAGCGGGGAGAGAGCGGTGGCAAGACATAGAGCGGTGGGAGGGCGTTGGATTTTATAAAGTGCACCGGACGCCACGCGCCAAAACTAGCACGCGCCGGGCCGCTTTTTCCCGCGTACGCGATCCTTTCCCGACGTCCCTGCTATCTCCACTCTCTTCTCTACTATTATATTTATTTTATATTTAATATTTCTCTCTACTCTCTTCTCTAATGTTATATTTATTTTATATTTATAATATTTATCTCCACTTCTCTACTCTCTACTCTCTTTTTTCAACTTTTTTTTAAAACCGAGTTGGTGATGATGGTGTGCCTGCCATCCTGCAATATAGGCTGTCCGATTTATATCCGACGGATAGGAAGGAAACTATGGCAATTTTGCAGAAAGATACCCACACCCCTCTCTATATTTGCAAATAAGGCCTTCCCTCGTTCATCCTTTTCTCCTACAAGATATAAACTACTCATACAAATGCCTCTTGATGTTCCGTGCAACGCATGGGCATCTTGCTAGTTCTAAAAACATTCCATCATTTGCCACATCATTCTCTCTGAGACGCCGCTTCTCCAAAGAAAGAACACTGTCATGCAGACTCCGCATAGCACCGGGTGCAGCATTGAGCATATTTGTTGGTAGCATCACCCTACCCGCCACATGCACCCTCCTCAAGATATCCTTCGGTGAAGGTGGCCCGTCCTGAGCACGGATCGTACTCGGTGCCGGCTGGCTCACACCGGCGCCCTTTTTAGCCTTTCGTTTCCGTCCCTTCTTCTTGATCTGTTGTAATGGGACCGAGTTCTGCTCACAGACCACCTTCTTGAGCGTGTTGGGGCTAATAATATTTCGCACCTCAGCTATCTGAGGCTCGATGAAGGCGGCAGCTGGAGGCGTCTCCTGAGAACTGAACGCCAGACGACGCCTGTTGCAATTGGGTTTCTCCGCCGTACCAGCTAGATCGCGGTCGTCTTGGTTGGGTTCTTGAGAAGGAGGCCCACAGAACTCGTCACCGTACCCATGTTCGGCAAAGTACTTATCAACGTTGGTAAATGTACCGTCGTCGTTGTCGTCGTCGTCCGGATCCTGTGCCATATGCATGTCCGGATCCTGTGCCATAGGGATGTCCGACATGTCCGGTAGCGTTGCGGCATTCTTGCCATGGCTTGGCACCGGCACGACTGGCGGTCTTGTCTGTGGGGTGGTGTCCCCCGCCCCCAAACGAATCTGGCTCTTCGACCAAAGCAGGGGCCAGCTTACGCAGGCGATGAGGGTCATCTCAACTTCTTCGTCGGCCCCAGCGGGTCGAATCGGAGGTAACAGCTCGTCGCAGCCTGGCAGCACCCGAACCACTTCAACCCTATACACTGTGGGTGGCATCGGATTACTGTGGAACACAGGATTGCCTGGTTGAACGATTCTTCCCTTGGCGACATCGACCAACTCGCCGCCCACGAAGTGCAGGAGAGTGCAAGGAACGTCGGAGGCGCCCTGCGAAAACATGTAGGGCATCAGGGATGCCCAGTCAAAGGCAAGGAGATGAAGTGATCGGCCGAGAGGCTTAGTTACCGTGATGTCGTCGAGCTCGGCTAATGTCGAGGCACCGCCAACGGCGGGCGTGCAACTGACGGAGGGGCCGCTTGCTAGCGAGCTGCCGGCCGGCGTACACCCGGGTGCATTAAGCTCCAATGCCCGTGCCGGCGCTGGAGACACGAATACCGCCTCCGCCGGAGACACCAATGGCGCCGCCGGAGACACCAATGGTGCCGCCTGCGCGTTGTGCGAGTTGCTGGCCGTGAAGCTGGGAACCGGGGGAGGCCCCTGTTGGCCGCCCGCAATCGACGTCGTCAGCCCATGAATCAACGTAGGCACCATGGCGTTGAGCGTCGTTCCCAGTTGTTGTTGCACTTGCTCTTGGACAATCTCCGTAATCCGCGCCACTTGTGCCTTGAGTGCTTCAACCTCACGCGACTGGCTTTCCGAGCTGGTCTTTTTCTCCTTTCGCCCACCAGCGGTATAGTACGACGACCATTTTGTGGACAAGCCTTTGCCGGCCACACGACCAGCTGATATCGACTTACTGAGCTTATCCTTGTTTTTCATTACTTTCAACTCCCTATTGAAAGGGGTGTCGAAAGGGGAGCTCTGAGACGACCCTGCTCGACTGCTTTCATTGTCCTGCGGAAGGAACATGAACCATTTAGAAATATTGGGGATTAATTAGAATGCAACCATATGGAGCTAATTACGCGGGGGATGTATTCCTTACTAGAACAAGCTCAAGCGCCCTGGTCTTTGGATCCGTGGTAAGCTCCTTTGTTACCGGGTCCTCCTTGTACCGGGCCCTGAGAAAGCTCCTGGTCTACTTGTCATGGTATTTCTCGAAGCAGGGCGGTAGGCCTTGCTCGGCACGCTCCGCGCCCTCCTTGTCCCATATTGGCTCCACCACTCTGTAAATGCCGGGACCGAGTTGGTGGACCCCTAACTTCAACATCCACATTTCTTTCCCCCACTGACTTGATTCGGAGGTTGCGCTGCTCTCGCACTTGATCTTGAACTCCTTGTAGTCATCTTCGCTCATCAATGAATATTTCGCCTTGATCTTCTCATAACTATCACCTTTTTCAATCATTGCCTTCACCGTGCTTTTCCAAGTAGACAAGGCCGTGCTCATCCTCGTGAGGGCGGCACTGTTCACTTTATTCCCTAAGAGGCGTGTGTTTGCAAACTCAGCGGGGAACTTGTATCATTCGTGAAGCTTCATGAAGAGGAGGCTACACAAATTCCCTCGGTCCTTATGCCTTAGGTTCTCGGTGTTGATCGAGACGGTGCTCCGGAGAATGCACCCGAGCTGAACCGAGTACCCCTTGACTACATGTTTTTGCGCCGTCGGATGCCCGTCGGAGTTCACTTCAATAAATTCCTCCCTGACGGTGCCGAGCACGATCGGGAACCGGTCCTTCCGTTGCCTCTTCGGTTGGCTACCATCTGTGTGTGCGCCGCCATCATCAGTGGTGGCATCCGCGGCGCCATCATCAGTGGTGTCATCCCCGATGCCACTAGGGGTTGTGTAGTCAGGATCGGTGTCTTCCGCGGTGTCCTCATAGCGGTGAGGTTCTTCCTCCAACTCCTGGGACAGCTCCCAGAATTGCTTGCCGCCCGAACCGCCGGCCTCATCGTTGTGGGCCATGTTTCGCTCTAAATAGGAAAAAAGTTTGGTCCAAAAGTTGGTTATTGTCAAGGAACAAGATCATGGTCTCATCATTTAGGGTTTTTCGACACCGAGGCATCCTAAAAGCTAAGCTTTTATCATTTAGGGTTTGTCAACGCTGAGGCACCCTAAAAGCCTAAGCGTACATCATTTAGGTTCTCATCGACACCGAGGCACCCTATAGAAGCCAAGTTAAGTTTTCATCATTTAGGGTGTATCAATGCCGAGGCACCCTAGGTTGGGCCTAATCACTTGGCACTAATCACTTGGCTCTATTGCCACCTATGTTGGGTTTATCATCTAGGGTTTATCGATGCTAAGGAAAATTCTAAGTTGGGCCTAATCACTTGGATCTATTGCCACCTATGGTTTAATGCAGTAAGAATGGCGGGGCAGTTGATCCTACTTAACTAAGTACTAAGATACCCCGGCCCATGCATTAGTCGTAAGTACCCCATATGTCCTATTTTTTAGCAAAGTCATGCTAAAATTCACGGAAAATTTCAGCATAACCTTTGCTGAAAATAGGACATATGGAATACCCGAATTTGCCGGAACGGAAGTTAATTGACATTCCGGTAAACTCAAGGGCCTCTTGGGGTACCTGCAAATTCATCACGACACAATGGTCGGAGACAAAACCCAGCAACTTTACAAGTCTTTCACAGATTTGTTTGCAAGTTCTGATATGTAATAAAGATGAGCCTCAAAGATGAGCCTCCAATGCTAATTTGTTTGCCTCAAGACAAGATGAACCTCCAATGCAACAAGTAATAAAATGTTTGCAAGTTCTGATATGTTTGCAAGATGAACCTCCAATGCAACAGTCTTAGACATTAGGACACTACAATGATCTACAACCTTATGTAAAGTGCAAACTCCACAGATTTCTTTTTCACAACTTTTATATTATTTCTAGAAGCAACACAACAGGGTTAAACACCAGAATCTTGAGTCTAATTAAACCCTAAAATAAACATTTCTCTTGCCCCTCCCCCTCCTATCCCTCTGTCTCTCTTTCCCAGCTCCAACCCCAAACACAAATTAAGTTAGCCATGGTTTAAACACCAGCTCATTCATTCTCACCTCTGGTCCAGGTGCTCTTATCCTCCTCCTGCCTCTATCCTCTCCCTCAGCCCAGGAACACCTGCACATTCACAGCAAAAAGCAACAGCTTGTTCAGACACTTCTTTTTTACTGTGTTATTCCAGCTGTAGCCTGTAGTAGGCTTCAGCGGTAATTTAAAGCGGCGCATACAACTGTGCCCAGGTAAACTACTAGTACTGCCGCTGCTGGCTCGCGAAATGGCAACAAAAAGGACTCAAAAGGACTTCTTCACTTTCCCTCTTTTGGGGTACGGTTCTCCGGCTATTTAAAGCTTCATTCACATCAGTCCGGTGCAGATTGCAGCAGCGGGAAAGAAAAGAGGGCACGAGCCGCAGGTCAGAGAAGGACAGGCGATGAGATGAGACACACATTCTAACATGGGAAGATAACAATCTTGCAAATGAGGAAAGAAATGAACCCCGTCCGGTAGCAAACCAGAAAGGGATTAAGGAGAGACAGAAATTTTTTGGCATGTGGTTAAATCCTCAAAGAAATGGACACACGAACTCGAGCCTTGTGCTAGGAAAAACACTTTGCTTCAAAAGCAAATAAGAGCAGGAGCGCAAGCATCTAATGCTTGCTGCTCTTCTTCTTGCCACTTGCAGCACTGCAACTTGCCTCCTGATCCTCCTAATGCACCATCACAAAATTAGGTTCGGGTTAACCCAATGGTTCCAGATTATTTAATGTGTAGATATAAGCTTGTTGTCCAGATTTGATAGTGCAGTTTTTAACCGAACCAAGTTCAGTTTACAGCCAGAGTCACCCCAGTTTTTAACCCAATACGAATCACAGATAAATAAATTCTGGAGTTATGCTCACAACAAAAATATATGCACAAGTGTGCAATGACAAAATTTTGAAAGTACATTTCTGAAAACAGCTACCGGACCTGTAATTGCTATATGCAAGAAAACAGCTACCATTCATTTCTGAAAGTACATGAAATGATTAGTCCATGGTGTTTAGAACTTTGTGGATCTATCCTATAAATAATGCCATGGTTGCTTGTTAATTTAGGAGTAGACAAGAGCTAAACTAAACCACATGATCAGACCCCGGGCTTTTTGTCGCAGCTCTGAATTTGCAAACTGCAGTGTGTAAATCTCTGCTATGTTGCTGTTACTTCTGCTATGAGCGCGCCTGGGCGGGGCCAGGGCGCGGCCAGGTTGCCGTGTGGTGAGCGTGCCTGGGGGGGCCAGGGGGCCGAGGGGACCACAGCCACGGGCCGTGACAACCAGGAGCTAGGGACGCGGTGGTGCGACAGTCTATGGCGATGAAATCGAAGGTGGGGGAGGGCAACCGGTGCAGCTCACCGAGAGGAAGACGATGGCGAGCTCGTGCGGGGACAGGGTTGACGAGGTGACACGGATCGACGGTGAGGCCGCGGTGGTCGGAGGTGGAAGAAGACCTCGATCCGCATGATGCAGAGTCGTCGAGCTCGAATGGGTGGCCGTAGATGACGTAGAAGAACACTCCAGAGCTCCTGGACTCCTTGGTGGGGTGCGGGGACGACGGTGGTCGCCGGGACGATGTGGTGATGCCGACAACCTAGTCGGGTGAAGCAGCGCGAGGGGAGGGGAAGTGGGGAGGTGCTAGGGTTTGCACAGGGGTCTGGCTCGGCCTTATCCAACAGGGGAGCCAGAGCGGGTGTGGAGCGGGCGCGGGGGTGGTCGGAGCGGGTGTGGCGAGGGAGGGAAGGGGGATCTGGCGAGGGAGAGGGAAGGGGGATCGGGCGAAGGGGTATCCAGCTAGAGGGGGCGATGTTAGTAATGGCGCACCATCTAGGGGTGCGCCATAAAAACACTGATAGCAATGGCGCACCCTTCTCTGGTGCGCCATTACTAACTTTTTTTATTACAGTTCGAGCACTCAGGTTATATTCCATCTAACCGTATCTCCATCAGAACACACACACTAGCCCGACTGGTGAGCACGCAGCACACACACTAGGAGGTCCTGGGTTCGATTCCCAGGCTCCCTAATTTTTGTTTTTATGCATTTTTTCTTTCCACATATCTTTTTATCCATGCATCCAAATATAACATGTCACATATGCTAGATGCTCAGAATTTCATGCAGAAAAATAATATGCAGTTTGTTGCCATGTTAACAACATTTAAAATGTTGTTTGATATTTATTTGTGTTTAAATATGTTCAAACTTGTTTAAATCAGAACTAAATATCCATAGCTCCAAATTTGACAAACTATATATGCTTTTGGGAGTAACATATAACCAAGCACAATTAGTCTTTGTTTTGGATTTTTAGTTGCATTCATTTGTGAATTGGTAAAACATTTATGAATATGAAAAAATATCATCAAATTTGAAGAATATTCATGAATTCAATAAGTTCCCATGAAATTTAAAAATATTCATGAGTACAAAAAATATTAACAAATTCAGTATTCATGGGAACTAGAACAGAAGAAATATCATTTCAAAATGTCGAAATACAATCGAGAAATGAAGGCTATGATTTAAATACAATCGATCTTAGCTAGCTATATGTTCACAATATTCTTGCCCTTCTTTTTCGCAAATGGAGTTCTTCTGTGGAACAGATGTCCTTTAGGTAGGGCGGTCCTGCTTCTTCTTGTGGTGTATGCTGCTACTTCATCGTCGTCGTCATGTTCGATCTTCGGCTCGCCGTACTTGTCGAAGTCTTGCTCATTGGCTACTCCATCCATTCCGATGATCTTCCTTTTGCCTCTCCTCACGACAGCACAACTGGGCTTTGACGGGTCGGTAATGAAGAAGCATTGGTCCACTTGGGAAGCCAGTACCCATGGCTCATTTTTTGCGGTGACGTTTGCGCCCGCGGTCTTGGATTTGGCTTCGGGTATAACCATGGTGGTGAAATACTGGTCTTCTTTTAGGACGCTCTTGGCCCATCTGACACGGAACATCGGGACCTTCTCTCTAGCGTAGCTCAACTCCCAGATCACCTCGATCCTTCCATAGTATCTGTCCTTGTCGTTACCGGTGTAGGATTCCATCGTTACCCCGGAGTTCTGATAACCATCGCTCTTCATGTCCTTGTCCTCGGTGTAGAATGTGTAGCCGTTGATATCGTACGCCTCATAGGTCATCAGGTTATGCTCGGCGCCCTATGACAAGGTGAATATGAGTTGTTCTTCCGCGGAAGAATCCTCATGTAAAGGGTACGACAAAAGCTTCTGCTTGAACCAACGCGTGAAACATGAGTTGTGCTCTTTGATTATATCTCTGTCCATCCTCTGTTGGCCTCGGTAATTGCATGTCTTCTCAATAAAGGTTTTGTGCTCTACCACCCAAGGATCGACCACGTCTATGTGTTGTAGCGCGACTAGGTTTTCTCTTTCAAAGTTGGCGATTCGACCCTCGAAGTCGACATGCATTTCGCGGCGACCCTCACGGTGACCCCATCTAGCGAGCCTGCCGAGGTGCCTGTTGACGGGCAGACCAATGGGGTTCTCGATGCCTAGATAATTCATGCAGTAGCAGATGCACTCTTCGGTCAGAAAGCCCCTGGCTATACTTCCCTCTGGACGTGACATGTTGCAAATGTATCCTTTGATGACACCATTCATCCTTTCGAACGACATCATGCTGTGCAGGAACATCGGCCCGAGTTGGATGATATCCTCCACGATATGGACCAGCAGATGCACCATAACGTCGAAGAATGCGGGCGGGAAGTACATCTCAAGCTCCCATAGTATCACCACGATCTCTTCCTGTAGCCTTCTGAGTTGCCTCACGCCAACCGACTTCCGAGAGATGATGCCGAAAAAGTTGCATAGGCCAAATAGTGTTTCACGGATGTGCGCGTCCATGATCCCATGGATTGCAACTGGAAGTATCTGCGTCATCAGCACGTGACAGTCGTGAGACTTCATCCCGCTAAACTTCTACTTCGCTGGGTCTAGGTATCTGTTTATCTTCCCCGCGTAACCATAAGGAAGTTTTACTCCTACGAGGTAGGTGAAAAACTGCTCGATCTCCTCCTGACTTAGAGTGAAGCATGCGGGAGGGTAGTCATTTCCGGTCTTCTTGGCCTTTTTGCCTTTGCGACGACTTTCTGTGTCCTGCTTCGCCTCATCATCATCATCATCATTAGCGTGAAGCTCCTGCCTGATGCCCATTGATTTCAAGTCTGCCCTTTCTTTCGGCCCATCTTTGGTCCTCTCTGGCATGTTGAGCAGGGTACCAAGCAGACTCTCACACACGTTCTTCGTGATATGCATGACATCAAGGCTGTGAGGCACATGGTGGATCTTCTAGTATGGCAAGTCCCAGAAAATAGACCTCGTTTTCCATACCTTCAGCAGTGGCTCTGGCGGCTTTCGCTTCTTTCCCGGCTCTGGCGCCTTTTGCTTCTTTCCCGGCAGTGAGCAATCTTTCCAATTTTTCAACAGCTCGTCTATTTCCTTGCCGCTCCTCGTACACGGGCGTCTTCGGGGTTCGGTTTCACCATCGAACAGATCCTTGCGTTTCCTCCATGGGTCATCGTCGCGAAGCCACCTTCGATGTCCCATGAACACGGTTTCCGAAGACCCGGGATATCTTTCTAGCTGGCGATACATTGTGTCATCCATGCACCTGACGCATCCAGAAAATCCGTGGACCACCTGCCCCGCGAGATATCCATAACCGAGATAGTCGTGCACCGTCGTGAGCAGTGCGGCTCTCATAGGGAAATATTCTTTCTCTGCGGCATCCCACGTATTGGCTGGCGTTTTCCACAGCGTGTCTAGCTCCTCTTTCAGCAGCCCCAGATACATATTGATGTCGTTCCCTAGTTGTTTTGGCCCTTCAATTAGCATACTCATGTGAATGTACTTCGTCTTCATGCACAACCAGGGGGGAGGTTGTACATCCACACAAACACAGGCCAGGTGCTATGTGTGCTTCTTTGGCTGCCAAACAGATTGACTCCATCGGTGCTCGTGCCCAGCATGATGTTCCTTGGATCGTTCCCAAATTCTGGGTCTTCGAAGTTTAACGCTTGCCACTGGCTCGCATCCTTAGGGTGACTCAACATCTTGTCTTTTTTATTTATATCCGGATCATTTCCGTCATCTTCCTGCTTCTTCTCCTCCCTATCCGCGTGCCAACGTAGGAGCTTTGCTACCTTAGGGTCCGCGAAATACCGCAGCAGACGAGGAGTGATGGAAAGTACCACACCACTTTTCGAGGAGCTTTCTTCCTCTTCTTGTATTGAGTGACGCCACACACCGGACATATGGTAGACTCCGCGTGCTCGTCCCGATAAATGATGCAATTTTTCATGCACACATGGTATTTCACGTGCGGTAAATCCAGAGGACACACGATTTTCTTCGCCTCCTCGAAACTGGTAGGGCACTTGTTCCCCTTGGGAAAACGTTCGTGCCAGAATGACATGTTCTCGTCGAAGCATGCATCGGTCATTTTGTGTTTTACCTTCATCTCTAGAGCCATGAGCGTTACTTTCAGGCGGGTATCCTCGGGCCTGCATCCTTCATACAATGGAGTAACCGCGTCTATCTCCAGTTGATCCAGCTTGTCTTTCTCTCGGGCGACAGCTCTTGCGTTATCCGTCTGCTTGAGAAGCAGCTCTTGAATATGAGGGTCCTGCACCCAGCCTCCATCGTCGTCTGCTCCGGCATCTTCATCTTCATGATCATTCCCTTTGTCTTGATCTTCCTCATCATCATGTCCGGCATCTTCCACATGATGACTGTGTACAGCATCACCATCGTGATCATGTCCTGGAGATTCTTCGTCTTCTCGCCCGCCCGAGCCGCGGTGGTTGTCTTGCTGCCCTTCCTCATTTTCTTGCCCCGCCCCCATGGACGACTTCATAGTCATCTTCATCACCTTGCCACCGATAGCCATCCATGAAACCACGCAAGAGCAGGTGGTCTCGCACCTGCCCGAAATCCGGGTCCGCAATAAGGCTCTTCAGCTTGCATCTTCGACACGGACATCTTATCTCCATCTCATTCTTTTGAAGCATCTTGGCCTTCGCGAAGCTCAAAAACCTATTCATGATGCCTTCGGTCATCGTGCGGACCATGGTCGCCTGCGGGGTAGAGCAAAACGATATTTTAGAACCAAGAAATTTTTTGGCATGACTTTCCCTAAAAATAGGACCAAAATAATGCATAGTGCCAAGGTTCTCGCCGAAACGGAAATGAATCAACATTCTGGCAAAATATTGGCAACTAACGCATTTCAAATACCGGTACCTGCAGACACAAACATATATGCAACACCAAAAACATACATAGATCTAGCTAGGCCACAAAAAGTGCATGTGCATGTTGTTGGAGCGAGCTAGGGAGAAAAAAAGTAGATCTACAACATAAAGATAGCTTTACCCTCACTTACCTATCAAAAAAGGTAATTTAACCACTTAATTTTGATGAATCTATGGTGCAAATGAGGTGAGGAGGAGGAGGCAGCCGACAAGCTTGGAGAAGGAGGTGGAGGGAATGAAGTGGGGAAAGTGAGTGTGTAGGTGTGGCTGTCCAAAATATCTAGCTGGTCCCAGGTTACTAATGGCGCACCACCCACACATGCGGCATTAGTAACCCAATATACTAATGGCGCACCTGCTGGCGTGCGCCATTAGTAGTTTTGCAAAAAAATAAAAAATAATATATATATACTAATGGCGCATTGTTGCGTAGTGCGCCATTACTAGTTTAAACTAGTAATGGCGCACTATGCCACGGTGCGCCATTAGTAGTTTTGCAAAAAAAAAGAATAAAAAAATACAGTAGTGGTGCACTGTGTGGCTGGTGCGCCATTACTAGTTAGAACTAGTAATGGCGCACTTTGCCTGGATGCACCATTAGTATGTTTGGAAAAATGAAAAAAAAATTGTTACTAGTGGCGCACCGTGTGTCTGGTGCGCCATTAGTGTCTTCCACACTAATGGCGCATCGGCACATGGTGCGCCATTAGTATATAGTAGTGGCGCACCACTTGTCTGGTGCGCCATTAGTGTCAATTTCATCTATAGCCCTTTTCCTAGTAGTGTGTCCATGGTCTATGAGATGCTTTACTTGCCTTTGTATTTCTTTGGTTTGTTCGGGGTTGACGCGGTAGGGAGCTTTGTTCAGAAGCGGTGCTCCGGGAATGAGGTCGATGCGGTGCTCGATGCCTCGTAGTGGAGGTAGTCCCAGAGGTAGCTCGTCGGGGAAAACATCGTGAAATTCCTGGAAAAGAGAAGACAACACTAGAGGAAGAGTGTAAGAGGTGTTAGCTTGTGGTTCATTGTCCTTGCACAAAAGGACGTAGTGTAGAACACTAGATGGGTTCTCACACACTCCTCTTATCTCACTTTGGTGGAAAATAGGACTAAGTTCTTCTTTTCGCTCATCATGGAGGTGCTCGATTTGGGCTTGTGGCACTCACTCTCTTTTGGGTGGCTCGCTCTCTCACTATTTTCTCCATGATGGGTGGCTTGCTTGTCGGCGATCACTTGGCTTGGAGACATGGGACGAAGTACGTACTCCTTGCCCTTCATCTTGAAGATGTAGTGGTTCGTTCGGCCGTTGTGGATGACTCCTCTATCAAATTGCCATGGGCGTCCAAGGAGAAGGTGGCAAACGGTCATTGGAATGACGTCGCACTCCAAAGTGTCTTCGTAGGCACCAATTTTGAAGGAGACTTGTACTCGATGCTCGACTTGGAGAGTGCCGGAGTTGCTAAGCCATTGAACTTTGTATGGAGAGGGTGCTTCATCTTGGGCAGTTGGATCTTGGAGCAAAGTTCTTCACTTGCGAGATTATGGCAACTCCCTCCATCAATGATGACCTTGACGGAGCGTCCATTAATGTCGTCCTTGGTATGAAAGATGTGGCATCATTGGTCTTCTCCTTGTAGCATATTTGTTGTCGTGGATAGGTTCTCGAAAATGGCACACTTTATACCATGTCATAAAAGCGATGATGCTGTTAATGTTGCTGATTTGTTCTTTCGTGAAATTATTCGCTTGCATGGTGTGCCAAATACTATTGTTTCAGATCGCGATACTATATTTCTTAGCCACTTTTGGAGATGTTTATGGGCTAAGTTTGGGACTAAACTGCTTTTTAGTACTACTTGTCACCCCCAAACTGATGGACAAACTGAAGTAGTCAATAGAACATTATGTAATATGCTTAGGGCTATTTTGAAGAATAATAAGAAAATGTGGGAAGAATGCTTGCCTCATATTGAATTTGCTTATAAACGTTCATTGCATTCTACTACTAAGATGTGCCCTTTTGAAATTGTGTATGGTTTCCTACCTCGTGCACCTATTGATTTGTTGCCTCTTCCATCTTCGGAGAAGGTTAATTTTGATGCTAAAGAACATGTTGAATTGATTTTAAAAATGCATGAGTTAACTAAGGAAAACATTGAGTGTATGAATGCTAAATATAAACTTGCTGGAGATAAGGGTAGAAAACATGTTGTGTTTGCACCTGGAGATCTTGTTTGGTTACATTTGCGTAAGGATAGATTTCCTAATTTGCACAAATCAAAGCTAATGCCACGTGCCGATGGTCCTTTTAAGGTGTTAGAGAAAATAAATGATAATGCATATAAACTTGAGCTGCCTGCAGATTTTGGGGTTAGTCCCACTTTTAACATTGCAGATTTGAAGCCTTATTTGGGCAAGGACGACGAACTTTCGTCGAGGACGACTTCATTTCAAGAAGGGGAGGATGATGAGGACAACAATACCATTGTTACACCCACAGCCCCTGCTGTTATACATACTGGACCAATTACTAGAGCTCGCGCACGCCAATTGAATTATCAGGTACTTTCGTTTCTTGGTAACGATTCTAATGTTCATGAGAATATGATGCTGCCTAAATTGGACACATTTGTTTTGCTTACAAATGAAGGGCCTAGCTTGGACAAGAAAGATGAACGTTGGAGCAAGTTCAAGCATGGAGATGATGGCATGCGCAAGGGGAGCAAGAACGGAGTTACAAGTGATGATTCCAGGACTCTGAAGCCACCATAATGAGTGCATGAAGCATGGGACAAAAAATACAAGATGCCACTTCATAAATTTCGTCCAGAGGCTATTCTAGGTGCTGCGTCACCTTATAATTGGGCCAGGCCCATGTATTTTCGAAGTACTTAAGTATAGGCTGTTTTTTACAGTCTGTATGTGTGGGGAAACAAGAGTTAGGGTTGGTTTCGGACCCCTCCACCAAGGGCCATGAAATTCCCCCTCTCTCCTCCATATATACAGCCCTTAGGGCATCGTTTAGACTTTGGGTTTTGTTTAGATTAGAGTTCGACATAGCTGCAACTTCGCGTACTTCGTTTGTGTTCAACGACCAGACAAAGGCGTCACAGAACCCCACCTTGATCAATAAAGCTTTCATCCTATATTCGCAATATCCAGATTGAAATCTCAGTTTCTTGCTTGTTCTTCGTTTGCTCGCAGGAAATAGACCCTCGTGGTCAGGTTGATCGTGCTCCGGCGTGGTCAATAACCTTCAGAAGTTGGTTTAGCGATTGCTAAGGCGCGATGTCTCGCACGATCTTAGTCGAATCGTCAAGGTCGACTCCCACAGAAACGATAGCCACCATCTCATCGAAACATTGGGACACCTTTGCCTCTATCACTCTCCCGACCAAGAAAAGGAAAACAAAGAAGAGAGACCGGGCTGCTTCCACAGAGCCCCTTCGTGTCGAGCCAATTTCTGTTGCTCGTCCTGCGTCTGAACATCGTGAACGTCGTCTGGTAGTTCATGAGCCTGCTTCCACAGAGGCTCCTGAATCCGAAGAGAATCCAGCTGTTGACCCCACCACAGCTGAAGACATTGGTCCTCATGACAATGTTGAAGATGATGAAGTCTTTCCTCAGATCAAGCACAATTTGGTATCATCGCCTGTTCTCACGAACATCGAACTCATCAGCATTGGTCGTCCATTGACGCCAATTGCTTAGGATGACTCATGGGCTGATCACCCTCAAGAATCCCCTCGTGCTGAAGAAACACCAGTCACTCCCCCACCACAGGTCACCACTCCGGTGATTGACAGTGAAGACTTTGAGGCCCAACCAACTCCATCTCCACAGGCGTCGCCAGCATTTCGCAGGCTTCGCAAAGGACCTAGGCCACAGGTCACATTGTCAAGTGTTCCGGTAGGAGAAGAGCACCAATCCGTCTCGCGCGAAGTCTTCCTTGAAGCCTCTCCTACTGTGAACATCCCTGAATCTGAAGCCAAAACGGCTGAAGATATTCCGGCTTCATCAGCCGACAACCATGAAGAAGAACCAAGAGAAGAAGAACGTTTTGGTACACCGCCGTCCAACCTTGAAGTTGTTCTCGAGGAGAACGTGTCCGACCCTCCAGCTCCTGAAGTGGAGGTTACCAATACTAAGGCGGCCACCAACATCAACACTAAAGCCAATGATGCTATCATGGCTGAAGCTAATGTGGTGCCAGAAGTAAATGCACCTGAAGCAAATCCGCTGCCTGAAGCCAATGCCTCTGCTCCTGTACCTCCTCCAAGGCCACACACCATCGAGCAAGCATATGATCATGGACAGCTTGTTACCGTCTGCTGGCCAATCCTAGTTCCTCCGCCTACTCCCGGATCTCAGTTTGCCTATCATGTGGAGCACAGGCCTCAGGTCCAGAAGCCAAAGCCAAGGCTACCACGGTTTCCAGGTACTGCAACTTCACCAGGATCATTTAATCTGAATGGATTCAAGGCACACAACACATTCTTCAGCAGTGACAAGAACCCCTAGACAAGGCCAAGAATCTCTTCGGACCGATTCTGGAGTTATCAGCAGCGAAGCTATTATTCATGCATCTTGTACAATCAGGGACACATCTTCCCTCATATGCATCTTGATTGTGAAGCCATTGATGGACTGCCATGCCTTGAAGAAGTCCTGGACTGCTTCCATGATGCGGGTCTGCTCAACTTTGTGACTGTAAAGGAACACTGGAATGAAGAACTTATGCTTCAATTCTATGCTACCCTCCACATTCATGGATACAAAAGGGATCCAAAGACTTGGATCCTTGAGTGGATGATAGGCGATGTTCATCATGAAGCTAAAGCCCAAGACATCATTGAGCTCATAGCCCTGCCCACTCCTGGCAAATATTATGAACCAGGTTGTCAACAACACCAGAATGCTTTGGAGAGCATTTTCTAGAAGCCAGAACCCAACATGAGCCAAATGCTGAGCATGATGAAGCCTTTGCCTCACGACACTGAATACCCAACCGAATTCTTTGTTGAAGACCTACAGTATCTGCCCCGCACCATTTACCACATCATCAGAAAAACTTTATGGCCTGTCAAAGGACATTCATCTGCAGTGAAGCTTGAAGGAGCAATGAAGACTTTGGTTTTCTATATCTTCAATGGCATAAGCTTCAATGCTCAAGACTTCATGATCAGGCAGTTGGCTGCATCTGGCTTCGACATTTTTGGTATGAAGTTCTATGCTCCATGGGTCATGCGCCTTATCAAGCTTCACTCTGCCTTCAACTATCAGCCGTCTGCGTGCAATCATCTTGTATTCTTTCTAGAGGTTGATCTGCCTGTTGAAGCTATTTACGCAGAGCTTGCTAAGGATCCAATCTATCTTCACAATGTTGATCGTCAAAGCTTCACCCAGCCCATTGAAGGAGTTCAGGCAGTCTCTCGTGTTTACCCCTTGGCTAGTAACACACGTGCCCCTCGCGCCCAAACTAACGCAACTAGAAGCAACATTGCCCCAAGGCCTCGGAAGCGATCTCGTGTTCTCAATGACCGAGAGCTTCTTGTCACGCTACATTAGAAACAGGATAAGCATCATGATTGGCTCAAGCGTCAGATGCAAAGCCTCTTGGTGGACGTCAATCGCATTCGCAATCTTGCCACCAAGAATGCCTTTGTTACACATGAAACCTGTTGGAGGTCTTGGAAGAGTTTGACTTTTCTCACTGCTGAAGAAGATCTTCACGATGATGACTTTACAGAAAGATTCAAGTTTGACTCCACTCCTCCAAGGAATGCTCACTTGCGTCGGACTCCCTCACTTGAAGACTCTGACTATTCGTCCTCAGCTGCAACAGTGAATACCAGAGTTATCGATGATCAAGATGATGCCACTTCACCACCTCCACCTTCAGCGCGTCTCGACACTGCACCAAGTTCTTCTGCACCACCGGACCTCAACGACGACCCTGCTGCTTCGCCTACTCCTCATGGGAATGAGTAGAAGCTCTATGTATTCAAACCTTTTTGGTCATTACTGGCAAAAGCGGGAGAAGCATATGAGTTGATAGTCTTCAAGCAGGTCCATATGGGTGGTTGCTTTACTTTTTACTACATTTGCAAAGTGCTTACAACTCTCTCTTTTGAAAAATTTGGTTTGTTTTTGAGTTGTAACACTTAAACTTGATGGTCGTCTGCTACTTTTTCAACACTATGTGATGCGATGATAAATTCCGCATGTGCGATGATAAATTCCGCACAAAGTCATTTGGCAGACGTCCATTTTCCATTATGCATGTCATTATCTTCGATATATCCTTTCATGCATGATTAATTTTCTTCATAAGTAAAAGAGGAGCTCCGCAAGTAAAACCTGCCACGTGCATTTGCATTCAAAAGCAAATACTTATATGCACATCTACAGTGGGAGCCTTCCTGCTACTTACGAAGACAATACTTAAATCCTTTACAATTTCACATACTTTTATCCCCGTTGAGAACTTCAACTAGTTTGTCATCAATCACCAAAAAGGGGGAGATTGTAAGTGCATCTAGTGCCACCCCTAGTTGGTTTTGGAGTATTGACGACAAACCTGGTTGAGGGACTAATGTGTCTGTGAGAATTGCAGGATAACACAGGTAGTAGTCCCTCACTGATTCGGTTTACCTACCGGAGATGACCCCTAAAAATTTATGAAGACATTGAATACAAAGGTGGTATGTGAAGGTATTCACATTGAAGTCTATGACAAGAGAAGACATTGTGTGAAGACTATGGAGCACGAAGACTTAGTTGTTTCGTCGTTCTTTTTCGTCTTTGTTGAGTCATAGGAACCACTGTACTGTTAAGTGGGGTCCAAGTGAACCAGTCAGAATGACTGAAGTGATGCTTAACCAAAATCCTATGTCTTCGACCGAAGACAATGAGAGCAAATCTTATCCAGAGCTGGATAAGTCAGCTTTGCTTGTAGCTCAAGTAAAGTTGCCGTGTGTGTTTGAAATCTGACCGTTGGAACACGTGTCAGTTCCTTAGTGACCCAGGGTCATTTCAGAAAAATCAGGTTGGGTTGCCTAGTGGCTATAAATAGCCCACCCCCTACACCATAAATTGGTTGGCTGCTCAGAGTTAGTGCACGGCTTTTGTCATTTGAGAGCAACCCACCTTGAAGCCTTTGAGAGAAAAATCCTTGCGAGGACAAAGCCCTAAACACCCAGAGCCAAAGAGTGTTAGGCATCACTTAAGTCTTCTTATCTGTGTGATCTGAAGACTTATTACACTTGAGGACTGTGAATCCTCCAGCCGGTTAGGCGTCACGTTCTGAGCATCCAAGAGTCATTGTGGATCGCCGGTGAACGAAGTCTGTGAAGGTTTGGAAGTCTACCTTGAAGACTTACCAGAGTGAATGGGCAAGGACTGGGTGTCCTTAGCTCAAGGGGAATAAGGTGAAGAGGCGGTCTTCTGAGTTGCATCTCAGCCTCCCTAACCAGACGTACAGTTGTCACAACAACTGGAACTGGTCCAACAAATCATTGTCTTCAATGAGCCACTGGTTCTATCCTTCCCATCTCTTTATTTGCAGTTGGTCCTTCTGAAGTCATTGCCTGTTTGCATTATCCTTTTGTCTTCACTGTGTGACTGCTTGTTCTGATTGGCTTCATACTATCTTCCGTCCTGATCTATACTGCCTAGCTGCTATTAGTCTTTGTGCTTTCACTTCATTGAATACTTGACTATGACTTTCCTAGTGTAGTCTACCTTCCGCTGCATGGTAATAGGTTTGTTTCTATCGTTTGTCTTCGAAACTTCCATGTTTTGAAGACTTTCATAAAAATCACCTATTCACCCCCCTCTAGTCAATCACTAGCACTTTCACTTCTGATAGATCCATAGGCATGACTAACCACTCATACCACCCAAACTTGGTTTTGAAAGCGGTTTTCCATTCATCACCCTCTTGTATGCGGATTTGATAGTAACCACTCTTAAGATCAATTTTTGAAAAGATAGTGGCACCACTAAGATCATCAAGCATATCATCAAGGCATGGAATGGGATACCTATAACGAACGGTGATAGCATTTATAGGTCTATAATCGGAGCACATGCAAAAGCTACCATCTCGTTTTGGCACAAGAATGACCAGGACGGCACAAGGGCTCAAACTTTCATGCACATGTCCATGGTCTATGAGATGCTTTACTTGCCTTTGTATTTCTTTGGTTTCTTCGGGGTTGACGCGGTAGGGAGCTTTGTTCGGAAGCGGTGCTCCGGGGATGAGGTCGATGCGGTGCTCGATGCCTCGTAATGGAGGTAGTCCCGAAGGTAGCTCATGGAAAACTTCATGAAATTCCTGCAAAAGAGAAGACAACACTAGAGGAAGAGTGTGAGAGGTGTTAGCTTGTGGTTCATTGTCCTTGCACAAAAGGACGTAGTGTAGGACACTAGATGGGTTCTCACACACTGCTCTTATCTCACTTTTGGTGGCAAATAGAATTAAGTTATTTTTGTCTCTCATCATGGAGGCGCTCGATTTGGGCTTGTGGCGCTCACTCTCTTTTTGGTGGCTCGCTCTCTCACTATTTTCTCCATGATGGGTGGCTTGCTTGTCGACGATCACTTGGCTTGGAGACATGGGACAAAGTACGTACTCCTTTTCTTTCATCTTGATGATGTAGTGGTTCGTTCGGCCGTTGTGGATGACACCTCTATCAAATTGCCATGGGCGTCCAAGGAGAAGGTGGCACACGGTCATTGGAACGATGTCGCACTCCAAAGTGACTTCGTAGGCGCCTATCTTGAAGGATACTTGTACTCGATGCTCGACTTGGATAGTGCCAGAGTCGCCAAGCCATTGTACTTTGTATGGGTGTGGGTTCTTCGTCTTGGGCAATTTGATCTTGGACCAAAGTTCTTCACTTGCGAGAATATGACAACTCCCTCCATCGATGATGACCTTGATGGAGCGTCCATTGATGCCGGCCTTGGTACGAAAGATGTGGCATCATTGGTCTTCTTCTTGGTGATGTTGGAGAGTCAAGACCTTGGAGACAACAAGAGCGGGACTTGAATCTTCATCGCAAAAGACTTGTTGTTCTTCATCGTTCACTTGCCGGTGCATGGCGACTTGCTCGAGGGCGTCCATTTCTCCTTCACTCATTGAGTCGTAAGTGTCGCCATTCTTGAGGATCATGGTTCGCTTGTTGGTGCACTCATAGGACTTGTGTCCTCGACCTCCGCATGGGAAGCATTTGAAGGAACTCGTCTTGACGGTCTCATCGGTGGGGGTTGATGATGATGAAGCTCTCGGCTTGAAGTTGCTTGTAGTAGGAGGATGACTTGGAGTTGACGAAGCTTTCTTGGAACTCGACTTGTCGACGTTGCTTGTAGAAGGCTTGGTAGACGGTGTTGGAGAGGTTGAAGCTTGGGTGTCGGAGAGGCCCTAGGACTTGGATCAGAACTTGGCATACTTGAAATCGTCTTGCACTTGACGTTCCGCTTCGGTAGCTTGATGCACGAGTTCCATGTGGTTCGAGTATGGATGGAAGTCGGCGATCTTCTTCATAGGATGCTTGAGTCCATTCAAGAAACGTGACATAGTTTGCTCATCATCTTTCGTGACATTGGCTCTTGTCATAGCAATCTCCATCTCCTTGTAGTATTCTTCAACGCTCTTGGTTCCTTGCTTTAGTAGTTGGAGTTTCTTGAAGATGTCGCGGTTGTAGTAGGTAGGCACCAAGCGAGCTCTCGTGACATCCTTCATTTGCGCCCAAGTAGTGATGGGTGGTTCACCTCTTGCCTCTCGGCGCTCGATAACTTGTTCCCACCAAATGAGGACATAGTCTTGGAACTCAAGGGATGCCATCACGATCTTTTTATCTTTGTCATAGTTGTGCAAATGGAAGATTTTGTCGAGCTTCAATGCCCATGAAAGGTACTCTTAGGGACCGTTGCTTCCATTGAACTTGGGCATGGTGAACTTGAGCTTGCCATAGTGTTGCTCTTCATTGTGTTGGGGTCGGGGGATGATGACGTCCATGTTTTTGATGATTGTCAAGCTCGTGTTGCTCTTGGAGAAAAGGGTTGTTAACCTGATGTTGCTCTTGTCGTGGAGGATTCCCATTGTCTTCATGCTCTTGATGAACTTGATGTTCTTGGCGAGCTTGTGGGGGAGCTTGTCGAGCTCGAGGTGGAACTTGAGGAACTTGACGATGCACGCGAGCTTGAAATATTCGTTCTTGAGCTTCTTTGCGAAGTGCTTCTTCATGTTCATGAGCTTTTTGGCCTCGGTTGGCTATGGCGCGAATTGCATCTTGGAGGGCTTGTTGCGCCTCAAGTGCTTGAGCATCTCGTAATTGTTGCTCTTGATGTTCTTCCTCGGCATCTTGTGCTTCTTGATGTAGACGCGCTCGCTCTTCCGCTTCATGTTGGCGTTGTCGTTGCCGTTCTCGTGCTAGCACAAAAGCCTCTCGGGTTTGACGTTGTCGGTGCTCTTGAGAGTTGGTGTCGCGTAGTGGATTGAGGCTTGCTTGATGATCATTGCGCGTGACACATCGAAGAGTGTTTGATGTCGGTGTACTTGAACCGAAGAGAGTGAAGTCGGAATGTCGACTTGAGCGAGTCCTTCTTGATGAAGACGAAATGGAAGAAGAGCGGTTGAGCAACAAAGTGTGAATCTCGTCCATTCTTGCGTCATTCTCTTGCTTGTGATCGTCCAGCTTGTGGTCGAAGTAGTCCCTTGTATATTGCTCGGAGAGTCGCAATTCAGCAGCGAGGTTGTCGATGCGTTCACTCATTGCTTGTTGCTCTTGATGCAAAGTACGTTGTTCACCAAAGAGGTGTCTCTTGGTGATGTAGGAGTTCATGCCATCGTCGTGCTCAATGAAGAGTGGGTTGGTAGAAGTACTTGGGCTATCCATCATTCCAAGATAAAAACATGAGTGGTAGAAAGAGAAGAATGAATACCAAATGTACCTTGACTGAAGTTGAAAGTGGATCAATGATCACTCCAATGTGGACAAGGAAATAGCACAATTGGTACCAATTCTTGTTGGTTTCTCACACCTACACAAGTAAAAGCTTATCGTGGAGCTTGGTTAGGATGGTGGCACAAAATTTAATGCGATTGTAAGTGAGATTCAAGAATGTTGGAAAAGATTCGCAAGATTGCAATGCAACAAGTAGACCAAGCAATGTAATGTACACGAAAAAACACACGCAAAGAGATAAGTGGGGTTGGGCAACCAAGGATGAGCCAAAATGTGGAATCCACAAAAATGCTCTTGTTGCACAACACAAGAGAGACACTAGCACGATTGCACAATAGGCGGATACAAGACTTGTGCACAACCTACTAAGCAAAAATGCAACGACTTCTATCCCAAGTATGTTCTATGCAAGGTGTTTCATTGATATGATCCAAGATGGTCTAATATGACAATCTTAATGTTGCATGATGCTATGTTGCTTGCTTAAAAGCTCTTTGCTTATCCTATCCTTTTGCTTAAAAGCTTGTTTGGTTCTTTCTTGTTTGAGCTCTTTTCTCATGCAATGCTTGACGAACCAAGATAGCAATTGTGTATGTGATGACAACCTTGTGACACAAGAGATGATACCAAGATATGCAACAATGTTGTATGTATGCTATGGGAAGTATGATCACTAATGTGCACATGTCTCGTTGGCGGCAATACTCAAAGGCTAGTTTCGATGGGTAAGCAACGCAAAGGAGTAAGGATATGATGACTATCAATGTAATGGCAAGAGTGATATGTCCAATACCAAGACGAGGTTACCGTTTCTTCGGTTCCTCGTCCATAAGCAAGAAGGACGACAGTGATCCAATCACGAATACCAAGATGTAGTCGAGGTGGTTGTTGTTGATGACGCGTCCGTGGAGAAGATGAGCGGCGGTGATGTTGATGTCGAACCATACCTAAATAGCCGAAACACAAGTAGGACACGATACCGCAACTCAAATTCTCAAAGCAAAATTGGACCAAAATTGTCGCAGCTGGTGTTGGTAAGCGATGGTGGTGGTATGCGAAAGTATATGTCGGCACCGGAACAAAATTTGGCGAAATATGGATGGAAAACGGGCGGTGGAGAGGAAGTGGTGCTTCTAGGGGTCGGATGTCCGGGCCTGATGGCCGGATGTCCGGGGTGCTGGATGTCCGGGCTTGTCGGGCTGGATGTCTGGGCTCTGGATCTGAGGATAAACATGAATATCTTCGCGAGGAGAGGTCAAATCCGGGCAAAATTCGGGGGAATTTGTGGATGGAAATTGGGGGGAAATGGATGGAAAGCTAGATCTACCTGCAACACACGAAATCCATGGATCAAATCCAACAAAACTTCATCACACCAACAAATCACAAAAAAAATTGGGCTATTTTTGTGGGGAATTTTCGAATTAGGGACAAATCAACAAAACTAGGCTAGCAACACAACGGGGAGGCTCCGAAATCGTGATCAACATGGCTCTTGATACCAAGATGATGTTGGGTAGGAACCCTAATCGGTCGATGTTTCACAAATGCTGCGGATGCTGCGATGAACACGAAGAACACGAGGAGGGAAACGAGGGGAAAATCACAAGGGGAAGACAAGAGAATGCTCAAACCAATAAGTATGATCACACATGCGCTAGATCCATGAACACAAAGGTAGATACAACATCCAAAGTCAACAACAGATGATACAAGAGGTAACCGGTCTTCTCCGTGAGGCGGTCTTGAATCCACGAGGGGATCTTCTCCGCAGGGAGGTCTTGAATACAAAGGGATCCTCTCCGAAGAGGGGTCGCGGTCTCTCTCGTGGAGAAGATCCGATGTGGATGAGCAATGCTCCATCTCTAAATATGAGCTAAACCAATGCTAACCCTAGAAAGTTGGACGAGGTGGAGTATATATAGTCTAGGGGGTAGAAGGGGTACACGGGCCTTGGCCCTTCACTTTGCGTAGACAGGGAGGCCGGACGGCCGGGCGTCGGGCCGGATGTCCGGGCTTTCACGCGGGGCCGGATGTCCAGTCTAGCGAGGCCGGATGTCCGGTCTGGCGAGGCCGGATGTCCGGGCGTTCACGGAGGGCCGGATGTCCGGGCGTTCGCCGAGGGCCGGATGTCCGGGCTGTGGAGGTCGGATGTTCGGGCTGGTGAAGCTGGCCATGTTTCTCTCGGGAAGGTGGTGCCCGGATATCCGGGCTCAAGGTCGGATTTCCGAGCCGGGCCGGATGTCCGGGGCCTATAGATGCGCGGCGGCTGGTAGGCTGTTGTGGTCAAAGTCTCCAGCGGACGGCTGTCGGGTTCTGGAGCTACCTTCTTCTTCTCTCGGCGTTCCTCTTCATCCGTGAACTTGGGGACTTGTACATCTTCATGTGCATCTTCGGGAGGGTCCTCTTGGTACCTAATCATGCACAACAACTCGGACTTAGGTAGTAGCCATGTCTCATGCATAGAAAGTGGAAGTTCAGAGAGGAGAGAGTTCACCTTATCTTCGATAGCCTTCGCTCGGGCTCTTGTCATTGGTCCAAGTGGTTTCATAGGGGACGTAGGTAGGTCCATGGGGATGACCTTGGGATGCTCCGCATCATTAATCATTTGTTGTAATTGTGAAATAAATATATTAGGCTACTGACTTCGAATGTAATGGTCTATACAATTCAATATTTATAATCATTGTTGAATTCCAAGATGTATACGAGGTCTATAGTACTTCACAATATGCTCAAACTCACATAATCCCAATCAAATGAGAATGTAAATGCATTTCATAGTTGTTACTTTGTAGGATGCAACAAAACCAACCATAACTCTACATCATCCATTATAAAAGCAACATTTTGAACACATCCCAATGTGTGAATGAAACGTCTAGAGAGAGCTTGCTAAGATGGAGTAGATAGGGTGAGAAAGATTGTGTGTATGTGGACAAGAGAGTAGGAGACAAACCTAACGAGAGAGAGAGAGAGAGATAGAGAGAGAGGAAGAAGTTAGGTTTGTGAGATAGATGGGGGCATGTAATATATGTGAGGTGTGTGTGCATCCGGACTCTGTATACATGGAAGGAGAAGAGACAACAGGTTTGATGAGAGAACTAGAAAAAAATGGATGAGAGAGGAAGGATCTCGCAGGTTGAGGAATTGATAATTTTGTGCGGGAGAGAGAGGGATTGGTAATTTTGTGCGGGAGAGGGGGGGAGGAGTCAGTCAGCCGTCGTCACATCATCCTGCATCCAAATGGCCCCGCATTCTCTAGTGTAGTGTGGTCGCCGTCTTCAATCTCCTCGATGCCCTCTTTGAAGGTTGAGGTGTTGTGCATGTTGGGTTGTAGAGAAGCACGAGCGAGAGTGGTCGCCATATAGCCTAGGATGGGGATGAATTGTGTTCTCGGGGTAGGGGGAGTGTGTGTGTGAGGTGTGTGTGTGTGTGTGTGTGTTAGGTATTGAGAGAAATCAAACCTATGGAGAGACATGTGTGTGTATGTGACGGAAAGCTACATGCTAAATAGGGTTTTCACGAAGAGATTGTGCGTGCGAGATAGAGAGCGATGTGCGGGCCTTGAGGTGGGTAGGGGTCGGGTGAGGGTGTCAAAATGTGTGAGTTGATGCATGTGTTACATGAGATCGCGCGAGGGACGGACGAATTGAGAGAGATGGTTTTTGTGTTACGGATGCTCCTCTCTCTCTCTCACACACACACACACACACACACATGTACAAATAGAAGACTGTTCTCTCATGTATACACAACGCATTAGCATCTGTCTATGTCTGACTCATGCATGATCATTTGCACATTCACACCTCTCTATCTATGTCTCTACCACATGCACACCGTCTCCACATTGCCCTTCCGCCACAACACACATATGGACACATACACACGTTCTCTCTCAGTCACACACACAAAATCAGTATTTAAAAAACTAGGGTGCACCTAAAACGTCCAAAACCAAATAAACACAATCTGGAGCTAAATTGAAATATATGGAAATATTTTAGCGTCAAGAACTTTTACAGGAAAAAAAGTTGAGTAATATTCGGGGATTGTTTTCACACACACACAAAGAGCACTGGTGCACGCCGGTCCTAAAAAACGATTTTAACCCCTTTCCGTGACGGCATTTGGAACCGTCGCCAAGTGAGTGTGGGCGATAGGGGGGTCTTTCCAACACGACCCAGAAACCATCGGGGATATGGAGAAGTGATCCAAAGGCCTTCCAAAATGTAATCGTGTGCGATGCAGCACACACTAAATTCTTTCGCACGTGTGGTATTGGTGATTAAGCGTTTCTAATGACGTAGTGAAACCATACGGTCTGTTGTAACGAACCATTTGGGAAATAATATGTAAGGCACACAGGCCAATATATGAACTCTGTGCAATTTGTGCCCCATCGCACATGAGTTTTCTGCCTAACCCGTCTGCCTTGCTAGACACCATCGCACACATTTTCCAATAATTACCGTCCGCGATAATGTTCTATCACAAATGATTCAGGAGCCCCTTCGCACACATTCAAGTGTTGCAGACCGTTTGTGATTTGTTAGGTATCACCAACGGTTGCCGCAAGAGTGACGTGTGCTTTTCGTTTGGGATCCCACACGTTTCATGAAAAAATTACCACTGGGATTATATTTATCATTGGACACGGTTTACTCCCAGTTCTTGTGTGCGATAACACGATATCACAAACGGTTCCGGAGAACCTACGCACACGTAGTAGCGTTGCAAATCATTTGTGATCTGCTGCGTATCACCGACGGTTCCGCTATGATTGACGTATGCTTTCCGATGTGGATCTGATAGAGGCGAGGGTGTCCCGATCATTCGATGAGATGATAACTATCGATTTGGTCGAGACAACTTTGACGATCCGACTACAAACGTGCATGACGTTGCGCCTTAGCAATCGCTAAATCAACTCCGAGAGGTTATTGACCACCCCGAAGCACGATCAACCTGACCACGAAGGTCTATTCCTGCAAGCAATCGAAGAACAAGCAAGAATATGATAAAGCAATATGAATATTGCGAATATATATGAAGTATTGATAATGGTGGGGATCCGGAAACGGTCTTGGTCTGGTCGTTGGACACAAACAAAGTACACGAAGTTGCAATGACTAACTTTTAACTAAACAAATCCCAAGTAAAAAGCTACTAAATGAATCTACTTATATAGGAGCAATAGGTGGCGGCCAAGGAGGTGGGAGGATGTCCCAAGGCAGCCTAAAACTAACCCTAGGTCGTACAAGGCTCATTGCCCAAGTGGAGGTGATGCAACACCTTTGGACTTGTTGTTTGACTCGGATTCTGCTGCAGCGTTAGATTGTTTCGTTGATATATCAATGCTCCGGAAGAATTTCAAGGTGACTCCAATTGGGTTGGAAAGAGCACGAAATCTACTTTCCAACAAAAAAGGAATAACCCAATTGGGAGTCCGTATGAAAAAGTTGTTGGTGTTTTGAGTCAGGTATGTCTGTGCAGTCCGAATCTGAATCCAGAACGTGAGAGACTTGGACTCTATCTTCTCTTGGCCCAAAAGTGACGTGGGAGAACTTTTTGAACAGAACCTAAACTTCTCATTTCCCTTATCATCATATGGGGATTGTACAAATGTCCCATACACTTGCAATTAGACAAAACACAAAAGTGTATGAAGTATTTTTGTTCTCGATAACATAAATAGATTATTGAATAGTTTGCACTAGAAATCACCTGACAAATATGCATGTATGCAATATTTTTGGTTGTATCCAAGGTAGTTATGTCCTCATCATCCTCCCCTTCTTGAAAACAAAGCCGTCCTCGGCGTTGCTTAATCTAAAATGTGGCTAACAAAAGAGACAAGGTGTACATGTTGTATATGTATATGTCATCCATTTTTACTTCCTTTGATTTTTGCACATATGACACATGTATACATGAGTAACTTTCATATTTCATAAAATCTAAAGCTGAAAAATTATCACAAGAAGTAGAAGGCATGAAAATATTGCAACTCAGTTTGCACATATAAGTGAAGCTCTTATTCATTTCAAAAGATTGACAATGTTCATCATTAAACCATCCCAATATTGGCGAATAAATCTTAGTTGCATCAATTTTACATGCTACAACATCCTTAAATAAGCAAACATGCAATAAGTCATTGGACACAAAATCATCACCAAGATTAGAGGTCATATCAAAATGATTAAACATTGGTTCTTTTGCATCAACAGTTAATTAAATGGGTGCGCTCAAAATTATTGGTATTTCAGTTGTTTGATCACATGGCGCATTCATGACAGTAACAAGATTCTCTAAAATAGGTGGTGTGCTCAAATCAACAGGTAACTCAACACATGATGCATTCAAGTTAACTATGCATGCATCATTCTTATGTGAAGTGATATCATCAATAGTTATATTGTTACCTTGTCGCAAAGACGTAGCTGATCTAGGTATCGACAATGACAATGTACCATACACTTGAGATGATGTCACACTCACAATCTGAGGTGGGGCTGCTCTAGTAGGTGCAACGATGGAGGAACCAACCGGCGCTGGTGAGCATGAACTGAAATAGTAGTTGTTGTAGTCACCCAATGCATCCTCCTGTATCTGTCTCTCAAAGGTACAAGCATGAACATACATACCAGTAATGCAACGAGGAATATACTGAAATCTTGCCTGAATATCATGGTTCAAACCACCCAAAAATCTATTCATTGTATCATCCTTAGATTCTTCTATGTCACAATGATGCATATAAGATTTGAACTCTTGGTAGTAAGCATGAACAGTGTTGTTGCCTTGTTTAAATTGTTGAAATTTGCGAAGCAATTCACGACGATAGTAAGGAGGGAAAAAATGTTTTCTCATTACATATTTCAAATCTTTCCATGTTGTGGGTTGGTTATCAATGTTTTTCTTACAATGCACACTCCACCAAACAGAAGCAAAACTAGTAAATGCTCTAGTGGCAGCTCGTACTCGCTCAAGTTCAGCAAAGTTATGGTGACTAAAAACTTGTTCTACTTCAAGCTCCGAAGCTAGATAAATAGCAGGATTAAATCTACCCTCAAATGACGGTAAAAGGTTAACTTGACCATGTGCTTGTGTGTGTTGTCCCAACTCTCGTGATGGTGAAGATGTGTCCGTCGTCCAAGAACTTCTATCTTCGGAACCTGTCATGATTAGTAGAAACAAGAAACAAAATTCGAGAATAATGTTCCTATGAACTACTAGGATGTGGTTATAAAGTGCTCACAGTAAATCAAATATCAATATCTTACAAGTTCTTACCATGCGACAGATGGTGACAGGTAACCATCGGTGTCAAATAACTCCGAAGATTGTGTAAAGCGATTGCCAGGGGAGCATACGTATACACGGTGTAGAAATATGTGAAGCTGGGTTGGCTATATATGGTAGCAATTTCACACCCTCGCGATCAAGACTATTTAAGCTTATAGGAAGGGTAAAAGGTATGAGGTGGAGCTGCAGCAAGCGACTAGCATATATGGTGGCTAACATACGCAAATGAGAGAGAGAAGAGAAAGCAAAAGCACAGTCAAACAACTATGATCAAGAAGTGATCCTAGAACAACCTACGTCAAGCATTACTCCAACACCGTGTTCACTTCCCGGACTCCGCCGGAAAGAGACCATCACGGTTACACACACAGTTGATGTATTTTAATTAAGGTCAACTTCAGGTTTTCTACAACCGGACGTTAACAAATTCCCATCTGCCCATAACCGCGGGCACGGCTTTCGAAAGTTCAAATCCCTGCAGGGGTGTCCCAACTTAGCCCATCACAAGCTCTCATGGTGAACGAAGGATATACCTTCTAGCGGGAATACCCGATCAGACTCGGAATCCCGGTTACAAGACATCCTCGACAATGGTAAAACAAGTCCAGCAAGACCACCCGCTGTGCCGACAAATCCCGATAGGAGCTGCACATATCTCGTTCTCAGGGCACACCGGATAAGCTAAGCGTACGGGAGCCAACGTAACCCAAGTTGCCAAAGGACGGCCCCGCACGGTGCTCTGGGTTGGACCAACACTTAGAGAAGCACTGGCCCGGGGGGGTTAAAATAAGATGACCCTTGGGATGTGCGAC
Source organism: Triticum aestivum (assembly GCF_018294505.1). Taxonomy (NCBI): domain Eukaryota; kingdom Viridiplantae; phylum Streptophyta; class Magnoliopsida; order Poales; family Poaceae; genus Triticum; species Triticum aestivum. Next base: position 235,603,330 of record NC_057806.1, on the reverse strand, counting down.
TCCCAAGGGAAAAAGGCTAGGTGGCGAATGGTAAAACCAAGGTTGGGCCTTGCTGGAGGAGTTTTATTCAAAGCGAACTATCAATGGGTTCCCATTATAAACCAATCGCGTAAGGAACGCAAAATCCGGGAACATAACACCGATATGACGGAAACTAGGGTGGCAAGAGTGGAACAAAACACCAGGCATAAGGCCGAGCCTTCCACCCTTTACCAAGTATATAAATGCATTAATTAAATAAGAGATATTGTGATATCCCAACAATAAAAATGTTCCAACAAGGAACAACATCTCCATGTTCCAACAAGGAACAAACTTCAATCTTCACCTGCAACTAACAATGCTATAAGAGGGGCTGAGCAAAGCGGTAACATAGCCAAACAGCGGTTTGCTAGGACAAGGTGGATTAGAGGCTTGGCTTAACAGTATGGGAGGCATGATAAGCAAGTGGTAGGTATCGCAGCATAGGCATAGCAAAAGAGCGAGCAACTAGCAAGCAAAGATAGAAGTGATTTTGAGGGTATGGTCATCTTGCCTGAAATCCCGCAAGGAGGAAGGAGTCCATGAAGAAGACAAACGGACGGAGTCGAACAAATCCTCACAACACAACGTTACCGGATCTAACCCGAAGAAGCAGCACCGGAAAGAAGCAAACAACATAGTAAACAACCATCACATCAACATGGCATGATGCACAACCAAGTATGATGCATGTCCAGTTTAAAAATGCATGGCATGGCAAAGGGCACAAAACAAAACTACAAGTTAAGTGGATCTCAATATGCAACGAGTTGCATATTGACGGAACACCACATCAATTATTTAGTTCTCTCTCGTTTATGTACCGAACAATACTAAATGTTGTTAAACATGGCAAGAGGTGAAACATGAGTAAAAAACACAGTTAGGCATTTTAAATGAGGCCGGAAACATCAAACAACAATGCCGGTAAATCCTCATGTGCATTTAGCAATTTAATGCAAACAACAATTTTAACCATTTAAATGTTATAAACATGATGCAGATGACATGTGCAAGTTTATGCAATTTTTATTAAAAAAATGACAAGAGCATTATGAAGCATTTGTCACCGTGGTGGAAAGGAAAGGGGTGCCACGGCGACGAATACGAAAATGATGCCACGGCAACATATCGGTTATCCGGTAGCCCACGGGGATACCGGTGCAAAAGGAAGTGACGGGAGCGTGTCATGCAAGGAAGGTGGGGTGCTCCCGATTACCGGGTTCCCACATGTCGGTGGCAAAGCGAAAGAGGGGCAACGTGCACCAAACAACTCCGACACGGAGCAAACACGAGCATTTCATACAACACATGCATTCGGTCCATGGGTCATCGTCTCGGCGGTTATACCTTCGAAGGGGTGCATTCTCGGAGCGGTCTCGGGTTCGTAGAGGAAGTAGTTGTTCTCGTGACGGTAGTGGAAGTAGGGGGTACATGACGACGGTAGAGGTACTCGCGACGGTAGTGGTACATGTTTTCATAGAAGGACTTGACGAATCCGAGTCACTTGGGGTCGACGGCAGTCGTTCACCTTTCAAGGAGGAAGTAGAGGTTCTCGCGATCTCGGCGACGGTAGTGGTATATGTCATCGGTAGCTGAACTTGGCGATCCAGAGAGGGTAGTTGCCGGTCCCACAACACTGTAACCATTCATGGCAGAGAACATGATGTTCACGGGTCTTCCAAAACGGTGTGGTACATGGCTAAGTGCTCGTCGATGGTAGTCGAACTTGACAGTTTTTGTTCATGGATCTTCGGCGTCGGTAGTCGTTCTAGGTGCCGGGTGTCGAGGTACTTGGCATTCTTGGAATTTCGAAGAAGGCGGTAGAGGTACTTGACGCGTCACAATGTAGTCGAACTTGACGAAAGACGGTTCTCCTCGGGGACTTGATGCATCCGAGTTCTTCTGGTTTGTAGATGTACTTGGCGTTCTGAGTCTGGGTCTTGCCGATCTTGATGGTCCGAAACGAACAAAACGCAAAGGACCCCGGGTGGCAGCAGCAAGGAAGCGATGGTACTGGTCAGCGGCAGGAAGCAGCAGTGGGTTCTGGTGGCCGGCATCGCCGGATCTCGCAGATAGGAGGCTGGCGACGAAGCAACAGAGGTGGGCGTCGGGCCATGGACGTCTCTGGCCAAAGCAAAAGCCATGACAGGGCCACCTAGGATGAGGCAGAGGAGCAGTCGAGCGAAGGGGCGCCGGCTGGCGTTGGACTCGGCGGCCTGCAGGTCCTTGGCACTGGCTGCACAGGCACCAGGCGGAGGAGGAGAAGGGGCGCGCCGTAGCTCGCAGAAGCTCTGGCGAGGGCACCGGTGGCCGGTGACGGGCGAAGCGACGCCGAGGGTGGCCGGGGTGCAGAAGACGGCGACGAGGAGAAACCAGAGGAGAGGCGGCGCGGGAGGTCCTCGGAGTAGGCAGGACGACGGCGAAGGCCATGGGGCTCCTGCTCCTGCCGGTGGCGACGAAGAAACAGACGCGACTGTCCATGGCAGGGGCGGAGGCGCGGTGCTCCGGACCGGCAGGCGCCGCGGTGTGGTGCTTTGCAGATGGAGGAGGCGCGGGGAGAAGGAGAGGGATCGAGAGGAGGGAGGAGTGATGCGAGAAGGAAAGAGAGGGGGGTCGAACGAGAGAGAGATGGGGGACGAGCTGAAGCTCTCTGGCGGCGGAGGGAGAGGGGATCGGTAGAGGTGGCTCGGGCGCCTAGGTTTGGAGGAGTTAGATGGGCTGGCTGGGCCTAGCAGGCCGGCCTAGGCTGGGCTTCTCTCTCTCTCTTCTCTTAAATCCTTTAGCAGAAAAGAAAATCGAGAGTGGGAAAAGAAGGAGAGGGTTAGGGAAGGATTTTGCGCATAGGGATAATTTCCCCGGACTTGCAAAAATGAGCTTGATCCCACAAAAATAGAAGTGGGCACGCGGTTGAAGTTGAATTCAAATGATTTGAATAGGAAGTGAGGTTTGGGAAGGTCCAAAAATGTTGAGACTTTTGGAGGAGCCTCAAAAAAAGAAGAAAGAATTTTCGGCAAGGTTTGGAGATCAACTCGAAGCAGAAAGGCATGGGATTATCTGCACGTGTGTTATGGGTGATTCCAAATTATTGGAATATAATTTATATAGCTCCCTAAAATATTGGGAGAATATGTTTTAAAGAGTAATCACCATAGTGAATATCCCTCGATTTAAATGGACCGAAAATTCATGCAATTTATTTTAGTTGATCTGAGATGCAAAGATTAATGACATGATGGCATGATGACATGATGCAAATGCACATGATGCAAAGATGAATGCAATGAACCAAACAAATCACACGATGAAACCCGGAAACCCTGGATGGCCTCTGAAGCTCCGGTCTTGGGGCGTTACACTATATATGGTAGCAAAAGATTAGCAATAATCAATTCAGAGATGCAATGTTGAATAAACGCTCAACGACGGCACTGTGCTGGTCCTAGGCTAGACCGGACTAGGGACGCGAGCCTAGAACACTAATGAGGTCACGTTGTAGCACAACTAGCATCAATAAAGGATATGAGGTAGCTTTGGACAGCAAAATATAAGTGAAGATCACAATAGCCGTAAAGATAATGATGTGAAACAACAGCCAAGCAGGATATATCAACAACTTTCTCTCCAACTTTCCTATGGAAAAATTTGTGCCAATTTTTTTGGTAATTTGTTTCAAGAATGGTATTGACTCAAGATTTCAAACGCAAAAGGAATCACTCAATTCATAGTTGATATGAGGAGTCAAAAAATTCTAAAACTCGCTTGAAAAACTGGAATAAGCTGTGTTCATGAACTTCGGTGGGCAAAATGACCTATTTAGAAGCCGATTTTGAGGTGCCAAATATTGAAAAAGCTTCTGCAACTATTTAGATGAGGCTTGTCGCTAGCTTTCATTTGAGTACCCGTGGAGCCAAAACGGACTTCATATGAGGAAGTTATGCCTGTTTTACTGAACAGTGCACAAAACAGATTCCAATCCGAATTCAACTACGGGATTGAGTCTAGATAGAGCCGAATTTTGTTTTTTTTTCTTCTCTTTTTTTTTCCTCACACTTTTTTCTTTTTCTGACTTTTTTTTTCCTTTTTTTCTTTCTTTTTCTCTCTCTCCCTCTTTCCAAAACAAATTAGATAAGATGCAGATTGGATCAAGTGAAGATGTGAACGATCTCAATTATGATTATGACAATGAACGGTGGGTAGCACGTGGTGCAAATTGATGGATGGGTGGTGGACAGTGGAAGGGATAACGATGCAGTGGCGGTGTGACTAATGTGAACAGAACTCGAAACTCTAAACGAACTAGACACTAAGACTAGCAACTCGACACGACGATGCAACCGATAATTCAACTATGCAAGCAATGAAAAAAATTACAAAGGCTCAGACTGGCTTGGACAAAGGATGAATAGATCTAAATTATTTTTGTGGACTTTTCTTGGATAATAGGTAAGGAAATAAATCTAATCTAGGAAAAACTGGAAATTCTCACCGAGCAACCTGAAAACTGATACCACTTGATAGAGGCGAGGGTGTCCCGATCTTTCGATGAGATGATAACTATTGATTTGGTGGAGACGACTTTGACGATCCGACTACAAACATGCACGATGTTGCGCCTTAACAATCGCTAAACCAACTCCGAGAGGTTATTGACCACGCCGGAGCATGATCAACCTGACCACGAAGGTCTATTCCTGCAAGCAATCGAAGAACAAACAAGAATATGATAAAGCAATCCGAATATTGCGAATATATATGAAGTATTGATAATGGTGGGGATCCGGAAGCGGTCTTGGTCTGGTCGTTGGACACAAACGAAGTACACGAAGTTGCAATGACTAACTTTTAACTAAACAAATCCCAAGGAAAAAGCTACTAGATGGATCTACTTATATAGGAGCAAGGGGTGGCGGCCAAGGAGGTGGGAGGACGTCCCAAGGCAGCCTAAAACTAACCCTAGGTTGTACTCCCTCTGTTCCAAAATAGATGACTCAACTTTGTACTAAAGTTAGTACAAAGTTGAGTCATATATTTTGGAACGGAGAGAGTATAAGGCTCATGGGACCAAGTGGAGGTGATGCAACACCTTTGGACTTGTTGTTTGACTCGGATTCTATTGCAGCGTCAGATTGTTTCGTTGATATCTCAATGCTCCGGACGAATTTGAAGGTGAATCCAATTGGGTTGGAAAGAGCACGAAATCTACTTTCCAACAAAAAAGAATCGCCCAATTCGGAGTCTGTGTGAATTTTTTTGGTGTTTTGAGTCAGACATCTCTGTGTAGTTCGAATTTGAATCCAGAACGTAAGAGACTTGGACTCTATCTTCTCTTGGCCCAAAAGGGACATGAGAGAACTTTTTGAACATAACCTAAACTTCTCCTTTCCCTTATCTTCATATGGGGATTGTACAAATGTCCCATACACCTGCAATTCTACGAAACACAAAAGTGTATGAAGTATTTTTGTTCTGGATAACATAAATAGATTATTGAATAGTTTGCACTAGAAATCACGTGACAAATATGCATGTATGCAATATTTTTGGTCGTATCCAAGGTAGTTATGTCCTCATCAGGATCACACACAATCATTTAGTTGAAGCGTTTGCGGAGAAATTGCTTGGTTAAAACAAAAATATCCCATTCTAAATAGACATGCAAAAAGCAAATTCGCCATAATATTCAATTGAACAAATAAACAAAAATATCCCATTTTAAATCAGCTTGCAAAAAGAAAATTTGCCACAATATTCAATTGAACAAATAGTGTCCACAAGAAGAACATTCATCAGATTTCACAACAATTGTAATTGAACATATGGTAGCTAAATTCCAATCATTTGTCCACACATGTATGCATTACATAATTAATCATAGTGTATGAAATACGAAGACCTCATCAGATGGAAAACAATGGATCCTTGCATTATATGTTTAGCGGTTACCCCTTACTCAATATTTCAGGAGAAGGCATGCTAAAATCTTCATTACCACCAGTGGGACTGATGTAGTGATCCAGGAAGAGGTCGCTGATAAATCTTTGAACCATCAGCAATTCACCAGCCGGGAGTGGTTCAGGGGTCCTCATTTTTAAGATGAGATGCAGTATTTTTAAGATTAGAATGTGCCATATGAGTGGAGTAGAAGATATTAATTAAGACGGACTTACTGGTACTAATTTGCGAGGATCGTCACAACTATCAGCAGATTTGCAGATGGAGATCATGTGTCTGCAAACATAGTATCCACAAAGGTTGGTCCCTGCTTGTTGCCGATGACACTGATTTTTTTTTTACAAAATTAGTCATGTATTTATCCTGTTAGGAACAACCTAACCCATGTTAGATGTATTAGTTTTCTTTGGACAAAATAGAAAGAGGTTTATTTAGAAGCTTGAACATTTGACTAGCATAAGGAAAGGTATTTGCAAACTGTTGGATAAATTTTCTGAAAATAACAGATTTCGGTGTGTTACCAGAGAAACGATCTTGTGCTGCACGGGTTGTTTCGTCTTGAACAGGTTCCCTGGTTTAGTTTTCCACAATGCGAGCACACTGCAAATGATGATGAATTTGGACAACATCAATTATTGAACCAGATATGAATGCAAAATAATTTCAACATCATAGAATTCAATACCTATCCAAGAATTGATGAACATGTTTCAGATCCTGAGCGTTTGTTGACTCTCTGAGAGAATCGATGTAGTAAACTGTGTTCTTGTTTGGAACAAGGAATACCAATATCCAGTGATTGCTACATATTAAGAACACCATCAACTTATGAATGATGTCGAAATCTGAAATACAATCAGTGTATGCGTGGTTGTTTACTTGACTTATCATTCATGATATGGCCAGAGAACTCATTCTTCATGGGACGTGTTTTCGAAGATACGGAGGACCATGTTAACGGGCTAGTCCCGTCGGTCCTTACCATCTAATGTTGTGCCATTTGCTAATGCAGGATCTATAAATGCGCACTCTCCCTTATTCTTCTCCGCGTGTTTAATCCCCTCAGAGAAATAAAATGCAGTTAGTTGTTTATCATTTACAGCTTGTATGGAGAAGTTGATCAGAGTTTGTTAAGTACTTACAAAATCAGGCATCTAACAAGAGTGGCATCGAGCATGTTGAAGTTGAAGAAGAGATGTAAGTCCTCGAAACTCACATTGATGGAACTAGCATCGTGTCAGAAATGATCTCTATTGTAGTGGACTAGCAAAGCATGATAACCTGCTGACATTTGATCCATGCAATATTCATGTAACTCGCGGCAATTGGAGCTGCACTAATCAAAGTATTCGCCAACAAGAAATGGGTGGCCATGGACGTAATTGCATGCTTCAAGTATGTCTGCTTTACTTTTAGCAAGCAACAATTCTACTTCTTCATCATCCATGGGGTCAGAAATAATATTACTCCCCGATTCAAACAAGCTGCTGTTAATTTGGTACTGGGCGATGAGTGCTTTAAGTAAGAGGCAATCGTTCTCTTTCCTCTTCACTCTCCCGCTGCCCTTCCTCGTGGTCATGGTTGTAGCCTTTTTGGCCACTTCCTTCTTGGTACTTAAAGCATTTCTGGCAGAACGTCTGGTTGCATGCAAGGTAGACTGCCGAGCAGACGGTGAAGCTTGGACGGACTTCTTAATAGACAGTTTATCTATGCAGACCGATGAGCTGGTGGTGCTGCTGTGACGGGATGCTGGGCTGTAGGAGCAGAGGCATCGTACTGCTAACCATGCGTTGAAGCTATGTCAGATTTCTGTGCAGGTGGTGCCAACTTGTTGGTGTGGTGAGGAGGCCGTGCCAACACCTTGGTTTGCTGAGCAGGAAGTGCTGGCACATTGGTATTCTGATCACGCGCCTGCGGACCGACAGACTGATGAGCAGTTGGTTCTGGACCTACAGACTGCTTAGCAGGCGGTTCCGAAGCATCAGACTGCTAGCAGTCTATTCCACCAGGTTGGTTTGCTGAGCATGTGCTGTAGCTGGGTCTCTGTCGGTGTCAAAACCGGCGGATCTCGGGTAGGGGGTCCCGAACTGTGCGTCTAAGGCGGATGGTAACAGGAGGCAGGGGACACGATGTTTACACAGGTTCGGACCCTCTTGATGGAGGTAATACCCTACGTCCTGCTTGATTGTTCTTGATGATATGAGTATTACAAGAGTTGATCTACCACGAGATCAAAGAGGCTAAACCCTAGAAGCTAGCCTATGGTATGATTGTATGTTGTTCTACGGACTAAAACCCTCCGGTTTATATAGACACCGGAGGGGGGTAGGGTTACACAAGGTCGGTTACAAAGGAGAATAAATACATATCCGTATTGCCTAGCTTGCCTTCCACACCAAGTAGAGTCCCACCCGGACACGGGACGAAGTCTTCAATCTTGTATCTTCATAGTCCAACAGTCCGGCCAAAGGATATAGTCCGGCTGTCCGGAGACCCCCTAATCTAGGACTCCCTCAGTAGCCCCTGAACCAGGCTTCAATGATGATGAGTCCGGCGCGCGGTGTTGTCTTCGGCATTGCAAGGCGGGTTCCTCCTCCGAAGACACCATGGAATAGTTTGAATGCAAGGATAGTGGCCGACCCTGTAAAATAAGTTCCATGTACCACCATAGAGAGAATAATATTTCCACAAATCTAATCTGCAGACACGTTTTGACAGCATGACATCACACCATGGCCCAGTGATTATTCGAACCGCTTTTCTCAACCAGCTCCGCACATATCGCGAGGCAGTTTTCTTGATACGTCTTGTCAAAACAGAGATCGTGTTCCCCTTATCATGGGATTCTCATCAATACGGACATGGGTAACCCAACCACGCCATCAATTATGGCGCCTGGGTAATAAGCGGTTTTGCCAGGCAAGTTGGGAGACACATCGCTCCTCCGCCCTTATAAAGGGTCAAAGATTTACTTTTTTCACCCACACCTTCTTCCTTCTCGCTTACCCATTCCCGTACACTCGAGCTCTAGCGCCCAAGCTCGCATTCTTCTTCTCAAACCACTCCAATCATATCCGGAGCAGGAGGCAAGTGGATGGTCTCCTCCGTCACGGAGGAGAACATCAAAAAGTTAAGGGAAGCCGGATACTTGGCCGCGGATATCGTGCACCGGCTGCCAAATGCGGGGCAGATTGTCCCCATGCCCGAACCCCATGAGAGGGTAGTTTTTCTTACCCATTTCGTCCGCGGACTAGGATTTCCTCTCCACCCGTTTGTCCGCGGGCTCGTGTTCTACCATGGGCTGGATTTTCATGATCTGGCCCCCAATTTCATCCTCAACATCTCGGCGTTTATCGTCGTGTGCGAGGCCTTCCTCCACATCAGGCCCCACTTCGGCCTATGGCTGAAAACCTTCAATGTCAATCCGACGGTGGTGGGTGGCCAGCAAGCAGAGTGCGGAGGCGCCATGGTGGGCAAGATGCCTAATGTCACCTGGCTCGAGGGCACCTACATGGATACCATAAAGTGGTGGCAATCTGGGTGGTTCTACATCACCGAGCCGCGCGCTCCAACTGGGTGGCAGCCCCCAAATTTCGATCCGAAATCCCCACGTGGCTCACTTGGAAAAAGAAGGGCCTGTCTTGGGGTTCTTCGATAGAGCTGATCGGACTCCAGACTTGCATCTAGAACATGATGAACAAGAAAATCAAGCTCGTCAACGTGGTCCAGGTTATGCCCTTCCACCGGATCCTTCCGTGTCAACGACGGGCATTTGTGTTGTGGGAGTTCGACTCGGCCAAGCACCAGACACTGCGAGAGCTCTTCTGGAGGGTGATGTTCAAGAGCGCCGAGATGCCTCCCTCCCTCACCGAGGACCGCGGACTCAGCGCAAAGCGCCGCGCCCATCCGGTAGGCTTTTATATCTCTCGGGGTATTTATTTGCCCCGGTTTAGTTATGTGCTGGATCTAAGCTTCCATGCTATTAACAGGACTGGATAGAGACAGCGGAGCAGCTTGATTGTCCAGCCCCCTGCCCGAAGATCCTGCAGACGCTCTTCTAACGAAGATGCTAACTCCGGCACCTTACAAGGTGCCAGCAAAGAAGGCCACGGGGAACCAAAAGGGTCTCCGGCGCAAGGTTATATCGGACTCATCGTCCGATGACTCCGACGCGCACTCCTCCCACGAAAACGAGGAGGAGGAGAAAAGTTCTCCCCCCTCCAGCCGGGGGAGACAAGAAAAGGAAGCCCGGCCCATCCGGGGAGGCCGAAGGGTCCAAGAAGGGGATGACCCTCTCTCCGGACTGTGCCACGATGGCCGCCGACAGCGGCGACGAGTGGCTACCCAGGGACAAGCCCCTGGCGAAGTCGTAAGTGTCCGGACACCATAGTACTTCATGGTATATTTTGTTGTACTGCCTTTCCTCATGGCGAACATGATTATGCAGTCCGTCCCGAGCTCATCTCGACGTACCCTCATCGAGCGGCTCTTTGGACTCATCGGATATGAACAACGGTTCTCCTCCGACCGCTTCCACCCCTCACCCTACCGACAACGCCGAGGTGTTGTCTCAAAAGGCACTGAGCTAAGGGGAGGTGATCCCGGGGGCGTCTCACGGTGACCTCCCGGTCCCTGGGTACCAAGGGAGCGAGGCTCCTACGGGCTTCGAGTTCGGGCCCCAGCCGGACACTACGACGGGACCTTCAATGGTTCCGGACTCTGGCAGGCGGTCCCCTATTAAGGGGGGCCAACCATCTGTTCTGGTGTCCTCTGTCCAACCAAAGGCACCGGATAACTTGCTGGAAGCGCTTCACAACGCTTCCATCGATGAAGAGCACCGTGCTATTATGAGTGTGGTGGTCGAGAAGGTTCAGTCCGCCAAAAATGGACAGACCGAAGCTTGCGCCAGCCTCCTAATAGGCTTTGAGGTAAGAAATCAAAATATAAGAAAATATTACCGCATAGATAGTAGCCCCTGATGCTCTGCTCGGTATTCGCGAAGAAAAGCCGAATAGAGGATCAAATGGTAACTCGGGAGTCTAATTAGAGTATGTCTATGTTTCTGTGCAGGCTTCACTGCTGGCCGCTGCTGCACGTACTGTAGAGGTCTCTGCGCTAAAGCAGGACCTGAAGCAGTCCGAGGATGAGCTCGGCCTTACCAAGAGGCAGCTCGAAGAGAGCAAAGGTAAGATATACCCCTGTCTATATAGTTAAAAAGAAGTTCAGATGTAAAGTAATAGGATCATCATGAATTTGTCAGGGGCCATGACCGAGGTGGAGACCCTAAGGAAGGCATCGTCCATGGCCGAAGACAAAGCAGCCAAAGAACGCATGGAACGGGAGAAACAAGAAGCCCGAGTAGGCGAGGTGCAGCAAGAGCTCGAGGCTCTCGCCAAAAAGCACGAGTCCTTGGAGCTTGACTCCAAGACGCGAGAGTCCGAGCTCACTCAGGCGCTTGAAAGCGTCCGGAGCGCCAAGGCCGAAGCCCACAAGGCCCTCCAGGAGATTGACACGGTGAAGAAGATAGCAGCGGGTAAGGCATTCAATATGCAAAGCAAGCATTTGAAGGAGACTTTCCTTTTTCTTACCCGAGTTCAGAGTTGTCCAGGAGCGTTTGTAGATCTTCCCTACAGTGTACTGGATGCCGTAGAGTTTTACCGGGCTAAGGAGGGGAGCTCAACAAAGAAGTTGTTTTGGTCCAAGTATACTGGGACCGAACACCCCGTGTCCTTGAGCGACCAGCTAAAGCAGTTGGTCGAACTTCACAAGGCGGCCGAACATGCCATGAGAGGCCTTATAGTCCGGATGTGGCCTGGTGAGCCCCTGTCCGGCAGCTACTTCGGTCTGGTGAGGCGGCTTGTGGAAGCCTGCCCACTGCTTGAAGTCATCAAGCGGTCCGTCTGCATCGAGGGTGCACGCTGGGCTTTTTCCCGGGTGAAGGTGCACTGGGCGAAGCTGGACGCCGTGAAGCTGGTGAAGGAGGGGCAGCTGGAGGGCAAGGAGCATCGCTGCCCCCAGAATTACTATGAAAGTGCCCTGAAGGGTTCCCTCTTAGTGGCCGATGAGTGTGCCAAGGATGTAATTTTTGAATGAACATGCCCATGTGATCCTCTAATATGAAATGAGTTCTTTTGCGCCATGCGACGCTTTCTTAATTTAAAATATTACCTTCTGTGCGTCCGTTTATAAAATCTAAGAGATGGCCAGTCATTGGCTTCTATCCCCATGTAACTAGTACTGGGGTGTTCGGGGTAAATCTAAACACTCTTTACCCCAATTTTGGGTCCTTCAAGGGGGTGTTCAGCGCAACGAACCAGGCAACCGGACTATAATGCTTTATCACTCTCACTTAGCCATAGAAGTGTATGATTTTAAATTTTTGGCAAAGCCCCTGGTATTCGGAGGGCCGAATTTGGGGCGCTATACACACCTAAGCCGGACAAGGCCGACTCCTCGCCCTTAGCGGAAAAAGTCTTTAAGGACTTGAGACCTCTCGAACAGCGACCAGTCTCTCGCCTTATCATGATAGTCAGTTTTTGGCTTTCTCTACTGAGGTGCTCATCCGGAAGAACCGGAACACAATCGCAGTAGTTCTCCCACCGCTACCTTAGCCGATATACCGGAACGTAAGGTACCAAAGCATGGGAGCCGGGCGACCCAACATTTGACCAAAGACATGATTCGGAGTTGATGCATATAATGCTATAATTTCGGGGTGCCACACTGTCGAAAGTGTTCAGACTTCTTGCGCCGTATTGTGGGGTAAATGAGAGCCCATGGCGTACTAACCGTACCCGAACTTGCGAGTGCCAATTGTCGTAAATGGACATATAAGAGAAAGAGAAAAACTTAAATAATGCAATGACAGATTAGTGATATGCATTGTTATTTGAATAATACGTCGAAGCGTACTGGTACAAGCAGTGCAATAAGCATAAAGTAGGATAATTCAAAATGTCCTATCCCAGGGCAAGCTACGTATAAATAGTGAAAAGCGGGTATATCAAGTATTACTAGAGACCACCTGGCGGTTCCCGTGTTCATCTTAGCTTCTTGCCGCCTTGGTTGTTGCTTCTGGAATGTGTCCGACAATCGTACTGCCGGAAAGGGCTTCCAAAGAGTTAGGCCCTGAAAGAGAAAAGGAATGTCAAAGGTATACATCCCCTAGTGCGGTTAAGCCACAATGCGGGGCGTGTCCTGGTTGTGCCCCCGCCTATGTCCATGGTATTTTCAATGCGTAGTTATGTACGCGCAACACGGATTTCGTCGCTTCACTGGGACTAGGACTGGGGCCAGATTGCTCGGCGAGCTCTGATCGTGCCAGGCGATCTTCTTGCAGCTTGTTCCGGACTCGCTTGAAGGTGTTCGGGGACTGTGATGCTGAATGAGTGGTCTGCCTGAATAGGCTGCTTTGTGCCTCTACTGCAAGGTCCGCAGTGTGCTCTTCTGTATGGAGCGAGCGCTCTGTGTTTCCATTTACTGTTATGACCCCGCGAGGTCCTGGCATCTTGAGCTTGAGGTACGTGTAATGCGGCACTACATTGAATTTTGCAAATGTTGTCCGTCCGAGCAGTGCATGATAGCCACTGCGAAACGGGACAATGTCGAAGATTAACTCTTTGCTTCGGAAGTTATCCGGTGATCCAAAGACCACTTCCAGTGTGATTGAGCCTATGCAATGGGCCTCTACACCTGGGATGATGCCTTTAAAGGTGGTTTTGCTGGGTTTGATCCTCGAGGGATCGATACCCATTTTTCGCACTATATCATGATAAAGCAGGTTCAGGCTGCTGCTGCCGTCCTATAAGGACTCGGGTGAGGTGAAATCCGTCAATGATGGGGTCTAGGACCAGTGCAGCGGATCCACCATGAGAGATGCTAGTGGGGTGGTCCCTGCGATCGAAGGTGATCGGACAAGCAGACCATGGGTTGAACTTTGGGGCGATGGGCTCCATCGCATAGACGTCCCTTAGTGCATGCTTCCGCTCCCTCTTGGAGAATGTGGGTTACGTATATCATGCTCACTGTCTTCACTTGAGGGGGAAACCCCTTCTGTCCTCCTGTGTTCGGCGGACAAGGCTCCTCCTCGTCATTGCTATGCAGCCGCTTGTCCTTGTTCTCGGCATTTAACTTGCCGGCCTGCTTGAACACCCAGCATTCTCTATTGGTGTGATTGGCTGGCTTGTCAAGGGTGCCGTGGATTTGACACGAGAGATCCAGTATGCGATCCAGACTGGATGGAGCCGGAGTATTTCTTTTAAATGCCTTTTTCCGCTGACCGTATCTAGAGCCTCTGAATCCGGCATTAACTGCCATATCTTCGGTGTTATCGCCATTATTGCGGCGCTTTGGTCTATTACGATGCTGCCTACCTTTAACATATTTGGTATCCGAGGTATCCGGATTCCTCGATGTGTTGTTGCTGCGAGCCAGCCAGCTGTCCTCACCCGCGCAAAAGCGGGTCATGAGTGTCGTGAGGGCTGCCATAGATTTCGGCTTCTCTTGGCCGAGGTGGTGGGCGAGCCACTCGTTGCGAATGTTATGCTTGAATGCCACTAGGGCCTCTACATCGGGACAGTCTAGAATTTGATTTTTCTTAGTCAGGAACCATGTCCAGAATTGTCTGACCGATTCCCCTGGCTGCTGGGTTATGTGGCTCAAGTCACCAGCATCCGGTGGCCGCACATAAGTGCCCTGGAAGTTATCAAGAAATGCATCTTCCAGATCCTCCCAACTGCTGACGGAATCTGCTGGCAAGCTATTCAGCCAATGCCGAGCTGGTCCTTTGAGTTTTAGTGGGAGGCACTTGATGGCATGTAGATCATCACCGTGAGCCATGTGGATGTGAAGGAGGAAATCCTCAATCCATACAACGGGATCTGTTGTGACATTGTATGATTCGATATTTACAGGTTTGAAACCCTTCGGGAATTCATGATTCATAACTTCATTAGTGAAGCATAGGGGGTGTGGGGCACCTCTGTGCCGTGCTATATCCCGACATAGTTCGTATGAGTTTTGTCTGCTGTATTCGGCCCGGCCGGATTTACTCTTGGTGTATCTGATGCGACGATCATCGTCCCGTGTGGGCGCACATGCCCGTGTCCCGTATATTGACCTTGCGATTTTTGCCTTACTGTCCAAGATATCTCGCAGGTCCTCTGTGTTGCCCCGGGCCTTAGTATTTTTGACTGAGTGGCGACGGGGTGTGGTCTGAACATTGAAACACCTCTTTGGCTCGGCCGCGTAGTGGCCGGCCAGCCGCATCGTACATTGGTGAATGAGGTTTCAATGCTTCCTCCTCGAGGTGAGGTAGCAACCTGCGTTTTGGGTAACTCTTGGACGGGCGCTCAAATTCATGCTCCATGGCTGCAAGGACTTCGGTCCACCTGTCTGCTAGCAAGTCTTGATCAGCTTGAAGCTGTTGCTGTTTCTTCTTTAGGCTATTTTCCGTGGCCATAAGCTGGTGCTTTAAGCGCTCTTGCTCGATGGGGTCCTTAGGCACGATGAACTCGTTGTCGCAGAGGCTCGCCTCGTCTTCAGAGAGAGGCATGTAATTGTCCTCCTCCAGTTCTCCATCTGCTGCCTGCTCTGGAGGGCTAGCTTGTTCGTCCTCTAGCTCTACACTGTGCTAGAGGGGATTGTTGTTGTCTTTGGCGCTATCCGGAGTGTTATTATCTCCTGTGCTGGTATCACTGCTCTTGCTGTGGCGGGACTTAGAGCGGCGCCGCAGACGTTGGCGCTTGGGTTGCTTCTTGGAGGGGTCATCCGATACTGTCTCGTCCCCATTGCCTTCTTTGGGGGTGTCCACCATGTATATATCATATGATGAGGTGGCGGTCCAGCGCCCTGAGGGCGGTGGTTCCTGTTCGTCTCCGGCTTCGTCGTCCATACCGTCGAAGTCTTCAGAGTCGAAGTCGAGCATGTCAGTTAAGTCGTCGACAGTGGCTACTAAGTGGGTGGTGGGTGGGCAGTGAATTTCTTCATTGTCCACATCCCATTCTAGCCGGACATAGTTTGGCCAAGGTTCTCCTGACAGGGAGAGAGACCTTAATAAATTTAGCACATCTCTGAAAGGTGAGTGCTGAAAGATATCAGCGGAGGTGAACTCCATGATCGGTGTCCCGTCGGATTCGACGGGCACAGATGTAGGCGGCTTGGAGTCCGTGGCCGGGGATAAACCCAGTGGTTCGGCGATGCGGCTCTCGAAAGGGGTGAAGTCAGTATCTGGCTCTAACGCCACTGAGAGAGCGGGCACCATGGCGGGGTCTATCCCTCCGCTCTCGGATGGCGTGATTTGCTCCGGATTAACGACCGTAGTAGCTGCGGATGCGATCTCCCGAACACTGTCTGACAGCAGAGTTACGTCTTGCTCGTCACGACTGTGCAGTGTGCCCGGCATGGGCTCGAATCCTTCGAAGATCAAGTCTCCACGGATGTCGGCCGTGTAGTTCAAGTTTCCAAATCTAACCTGATGGCCAGGGGCGTAGCTTTCAATCTGCTCCAGATGGTCAGGCGAATTGGCCCGCAGTGCGAAGCCGCCGAATACGAAGATCTGTCCGGGGAGGAAAGCCTTACCCTGGACCACATCGCTAGTGATGATCGAAGGAGCCATCAAGCCTTATGCTGACGACACAGTGGAACTCTCAATGAAAGCACCAATGTCGGTGTCAAAACCGGCGGATCTCGGGTAGGGGGTCCCGAACTGTGCGTCTAAGGCGGATGGTAACAGGAGGCAGGGGACACGATGTTTACCTAGGTTCGGGCCCTCTTGATGGAGGTAATACCCTACATCCTGCTTGATTGTTCTTGATGATATGAGTATTACAAGAGGTTATCTACCACGAGATCAAAGAGGCTAAACTCTAAAATCTAGCCTATGGTATGATTGTATGTTGTCCTACGGACTAAAACCCTCCGGTTTATATAGACACCGGAGGGGGCTAGGGTTACACAAGGTCGGTTACAAAGGAGGAGATATACATATCCGTGTTTCCTAGCTTGCCTTCCACGCCAAGTAGAGTCCCATCCGGACACGGGACGAAGTCTTCAATCTTGTATCTTCATAGTCCAACAGTCCGGCCAAAGGATACAGTCCGGCTGTCCGGAGACACCCTAATCCAAGAGTCCCTCGGTCTCCCCTTGCTAATTCAGTGGCCGGCATATGAACCAGAGGTGCGTCATCAACACTTGTAGGCCTTGCCACTGGGTGCTTTGGGGCGGACGATGACATGGCCCGTACGTCACAAAGTCGGGCCAGCTGATCACAAGTTGATGCATCAGCCCGCGAGAGCTACTGTGGCAATGTGAGCGTCACTGGTTGAGGGGCGACAGTCGTTGCACTTGGCGGGGCTTTAGGAATCTCATCGATGAACTCTATTTCCTTTCGTGGCCACTAGATGTGATGTAACAATGTTTCTCCCAAGGTCCTTTGCACATTGAAGTCTCCTAGGACAATCTTCACGGCAAATTCATTGAATCCAGGCTTTACTTCAGTCACGTAGCACTTCACACAGCCCCGCTTCAATGGCACATTGTCCAAGAAGAGGCCATTTTTGATGAGGACATCAATACCATTGTTACACCCACAGCCCCTGCTACTATACATACTGGACCAATTACTAGAGCTTGCGCATGCCAATTAAATTATCAGGTACATTCGTTTCTTGGTAATGATTCTAATGTTCATGAGAATATGATGTTGCCTAAATTGGATACATTTGTTTTGCTTACAAATGAAGGGCCTAGCTTGGAGAAGGATGAACATTGGAGCAAGTACAAGCATGGAGATGATGGCATGCGCAAGGGAAACAAGAACAGAGTTTCAAGTGATGATTTCGGGACTTTGAAGCCACCATAATGAGTGCATGAAGCCTTGGACGAAATATACAAGATGCCACTTCATAATTTTCGTCCAGAGGCTATTCTAGGTGCTGCGTCACCTTATTATTGGGCCAGGCCCATGTATTTTTGAAATACTTATGTATAGGCTGTTTTTAGAGTTGGTATGTGTGGGGAAACAAGAGTTAGAGTTGGTTTCGGACCCATCCTCCAAGGGCCATGAAATTCCCCCCTCTTCCTCCATATATACAGCCCTTAGGGCGTCGTTTAGACTTTGGGTTTTGTTTAGAGTAAAGTTTGCCATAGCTGCAACTTCGCGTACTTCGTTTGTGTTCAACGACCAAAAAAAGGGATCATAGAACCCCACCTTGATCAATAACTCTTTCCTCTTATATTCGCAATATCCAGATTGCAATCTTAGTTTCTTGCTTGTTCTTTGTTTGCCTGTAGGAAATAAACCTTTGTGGTCAGGTTGATCGTGCTCTGGTGTGGTCAATAACCTCTCGGAGTTGGTTTAGCGGTCGCTAAGGCGCGACGTCCTCACACGTTCATTGTTGAATCATCAAAGTCGACTTCCTCCAAAACGATAGCCACCATCTCATCGAAAGACGGGACACCTTAGCCTCTATCAAGTGGTATCAGATTTCCAGTTTGCTCGGTGAGATTTTACAGTTTTTCGTAGTTTAGGTCGAGTCTGTTCGTCATACCTATAGTCCATGAAAAAGCCAAAAAAAATTTAGGGTAGGTCATCATATCTGAACCAATCTGAGCCTCTGCATAGTCTTTTTAGAGTTTTTCTTGGTTAAATTTGCGGTTGCATCGTCGTGTCGAGTTGCTGGTCTTAGCGTCTAGTCCCTTAGAGTTTCGAGTTCTGTTCACAGGTTGTCACGCCGCTGCCGCACCATCGTCATCATCATTACCATATACCACCACCCCACCATATACATCGCCGCTGCCATATACAACTACCAATCTGAGTCCACATATACCATCGCCATATACAACCACCAATTCGAGTCCACATATACCATCGCCATATACCACCACCAATCCGAGTCTAGATATACCATCGCCATATACAAACACCAGTCTGAGTTCCACCAGATTCATCTCCGCCACCAGTCCTAGTCCGAGTCCAGTATTTGTTGCTTTGTTGCTTTATAGGACATTCACGCATATCATATTTTATTGTCGTTCCTTTCGCGATCCTGGAAATTCGTTCCTTTCGTGACCCACGGAGAGAGTTGGGGATTTCACGTTTCTTATATTTGAAAATTTATGAAATATCCAAACAACGATCACTTTGTTTTAATTGTTTTTCTCTCTGAAAATATTTCATACTAAAATATATGAGAGGAGATAATATGACTTCTCCAAAATAAAAGGAATATTGGAGGAAAAATATGAAAATCAAATAAACAATTTTATTTGGATTTTATTGCTATTTTATTTGAATTAGAGATAATATGCATTTTCCAAAAATTGCATTTTAGGCCAAGAAAAGGTTCACTTTGTTCTAAATATTCTATTTAGACGGTGTAAATTTGTTTTGGTATTTTTAGATTTTTATTTTATTGGATTTTATTTCGGCGAAATCAGTTTTTTTTAAGTTGCTTCAGACCGACTGGGCCGAAAGCCCAGCCGGCCCACGCGGTACGTCACCCCGAGCCCGAGCGGGAGTCCGCCGCTCGTACGCCGCCGCGCCGTGGCTGACTCAGCCTCGCCCCGCCGCCGCGCCCCCTCCCCCACGCCACCACCTCCCCCTCCCCTCTTAAATACCACCGCTGCCGCCCCCTTGCCCCACATCGTCGCGCCGCCCTACAACCGCACCGCCGCCGCCTTCTGCCGCCGCCACCACGCTACTCCACCGCCCTGCGCCACTCTGCCGCTGTGCCGCTTCACCACTGCCCCGTCTCGCCGGAGGCCCTGCCGGAGCCGCCGCTCGCCGGATCCGCCGCCGCCGGTCTTTTCCGGCTAAACGGTAGAATCGTTCGTTTTTTATAAAACCCTAGATTCATTTTTTTAGAATCGGTTCGGTTTTTCTTGGTTTCGTTGTTTAGCAGACATTCATCCGTACGTTCGATTTAACGAACGCTATTTGTCAGTTAGCCGCAGACAGCGAACGTTCGTTCGTTAGCCTGTTCGTCTCATTTTTTCCAAGGTTTTTCCGCGATTATTTTCGATCACGATTTCTGCCCTGATATTCATTTTAGTTTATGTTTTCACTCGTTTATCCAAATCAGGTGAAACAAGCGCCTAGATCTTCGTCTCGAAGCCCTCTTTTTTTTAACCAACTTGAACAAGATTTTGGTACTGTAAAATTTGACTTTAGTCCAGATTAGTAGACGAATCTTGTTTCTTTCGTAGTTTGAGTTTTGTTGCTCCATTTGATATGATTCTTTTTGCAAACCAGAGTTCTTCAGTTGAAATTTCTGGTTAGATCTTCTTATTTGAGCTTTACCCGTGCATCTTTGCTTGATTGCTTATGTATGTTATTGTTTGTTTGCTATAGAATTCCCAGAGTGCGAAGCATGCTACTACGAGTCACTAGGTTTTGCGGATCGTCAGCAAGGCAAGTAACACATTGATCATACTCTTTTCATACCCAGTTTTTATGCATTAGTTGCAAGCCCTCAAACACTGCATGATTAGGATGTTATTAACTTGTGGGTTTTGGGAAGTAGTTGATGACGTAGAACATATTTCCCTTTTGTTATCAAACCCTGGGAGTTACTACATTATGCTTATTGCCATGCTATGCTCGTAGACGTGGATTGGGTTTGAGTGTATCCATGACAGATGTGAGATTGTTAATTAATGGTTAACTTAAGGTGGCTACTTAAATAAACATCTGGGTGGATTGGTGGCGGGCACCTGGAGAATCCAGTGTTGTCCTAGGATATCCCGGAGTACCTGTGTGATCAACCTATGGTTCACCACCCAGGCTCAAAGGGATCATAAGATTATTCATGCTAGAAACTTCTGTATGCAACCACAAGCTAATATGGGCCCTAGCATAGTTGAGTAAGTTGCATGACCTCTTCCAGTGGTAGGCTAGCAGATGTAGGGGATGTAGGTTGGTATTGTCTACCCAGGGTTAGAGTTAATGTTTCTGAAAGACTATGTCTCGGTCATCCATCTCAAACACCATGTAGTGCGAGAAATCCAACGGAGGAGATCGAGTCTTGTGGGGAAAAGTGTGCAAACCTCTGTAGAGTGTTAAAACTAATCATGGTTAGCCGTGTCCCCGGTTATGGGCATCTTGAGTATCTGGTACTTGAATTATTGATTTGATCTCATCACTCTAAATTAATTTGTTGGGCTGATAATGAATACTTTAATTGGAGGAACCTTCTCAATGATGTTTCAACCCCCATGATAGTTAAATAAGATATATTCCTTTGTTGTAGGAAAAAATTGGCTTTTCGCAAAACAATATAGCCTTAGTACCTCCACCAGCCATATATGCATTGCAGTGATAGCATTTATCTGTTCATTGCTCTACTGTGTTATATTGCCAGCATATTCCATGTGCTGACCCATTTCGGGCTGCAATGTATCATGTTGGAGACTTTTCAGACGAGGAGTAAGGTGCGCTAGGTTGATTGTCGTGCACTCATCTATGCCGTTGGAGTTGATGGACTCACTTTATCTTCCAAGCCTTCCGTTGTTATTTATCTAGATGGCCTTAAGCCATATTTATTACAATAAGTTCTCTTCTGAGACATTCGATGTAATAAGTGTGTGATTGCTACTCTGTTATAAATACTTTGAGTACTGTGTGTGTCAACATTACCGATCCAGGGATGACACCGAACACAGAGATTTGACCGTCTGAGGTCGGATCGCTACAAGATGGTATTTGAGCACACGATGAATGTAGGACACGACGAGTATGATGAGCCATAGGTCACTCTTCTCTACTCATTTGTGACTCCTCTCCATTTTCTACTCTTTAGGATGGCGGACTCAAGGAACAAGTTTGCACAACCGCATGAAGACACGCCCTTTGGACGACTCTTGAAGGAAGTCACTAGGTATATGAACATCGGAATACCAAGCTTCAACAGGACCTACACCGCCACCTTACCAAAAGAGGAGCGATGGTTGATTCAAGTTCAAGTTCCAGGAAGGACATTCACGCCAGTCACGGAGCCCATAGAGTTTTCTTTTGATGCACCCACCTAGAGTCTAGGAAAGAGCATGGCAGCCCACATCGCCATGGGACGCATTGGCGAAGTTTATCACAAGGATCTTAAGGATACTATCTACCAAATATGTGGGCGCTGAGATGAGCAATGGGAGATAGTTAGCACCAGGAGGGATAGGTCTATTGCAGCATGCATCCAGGAGTTAAACCAGCACATTCGTCGGCAGGAGAACCAGATGTGC
Organism: Triticum aestivum; assembly: GCF_018294505.1. Taxonomy (NCBI): domain Eukaryota; kingdom Viridiplantae; phylum Streptophyta; class Magnoliopsida; order Poales; family Poaceae; genus Triticum; species Triticum aestivum. The sequence continues at coordinate 235,581,121 of NC_057806.1, read as the reverse complement.
GCAAGCATGATAGATTCGAAGAAGGCGATGACTAGAATCATAGAGCTATAAGAGGAACTCAATTCTACATGCGATGGATATGAGGAGGAAATGACGATACTCGTGGAAATGAATGACAACCTGACAAGGAAGCTGGGAGTTTTTATGGGAGACCCCGCGCCAGGAGGAGAAGACGACGAACCCAAGGAAATTCGTTCTGAAGACTACATCATCAGCAATGACACCGACTCAGACCGCGACGATAGTGATGATGATTATAAAGACGAAGCTGGAGCGGATATCATGGAGTCTTCCACCGATCAAAATTTCTAGAATGACCACCATATGTTTAGTAGTATTCCTCCATGTATATAGTAGTAGTCCAAGCACTTTTCTAATGATAATTCTAGACCGATTGTATGCCCTTGCTTGAATTGATTTGGTGTGATATTATTTTGTTTGTCTCATGTGTATATGGGTAGGGCTTTCTCACTAGACCTCATTTCTATTCTAATCTCTCCCCTCTAAACCCATCAGATGCCTCCGAGACGTGACACTGGATTTGTCTTCCCACCTGAGATCACCCAGTTGATTCAGCAGCAGAATGCCTTGATGCAGATATTAGTCCATAACCAAGGAAACAACAACAACAACAACCCTCCGCCACCACCACTAGTTGATAACTTAGCCCATTTTCTTGTAGCCGCCGGTGTTTTCTTGTAGCACCGAGCCCATAGTTGCTGATGACTGGCTACGCAAGATTGGAAGGGAGTTGACCACCGCATGTTGCACAAATGCTGAGAAGGTGCATTTTGCCGCACACCAATTGGATGGACCAGCAGCTTCATGGTGGGAGAATTACACAGCCACTTTCCCTATAGCCAATATCACTTGGGATCAGTTTCAGCAAGCATTCCGCAGAGCTCATGTATCAACTGGAGCTATGAGCATGAAGAAGCGTGACTTTCGCAACTTGCCCCAGGGAAATCGTATTGTGGCTCAGTAGGTAGATGAGTTTAGTAAGCTATCTCGTTATGCCCTTGATGATGTGGCCACAGACGTTGCGAAGCAGGAGAAGTTTATGGAAGGGCTGAATGATGAGATGAGCTTGCAGTTGATGGTGGCAACATTTAACAACTATCAGGAGCTGGTAGATAAGGCTCTTATGATTGAAGGGAAGCAGCAGCAAATTGAGATCCGCAAGAGGAAGTATGGAGAAGGAAAGTACAATTCTGGAGCTTAGCAGAAGCCTCGTTTAACCCCAAACTTGGGAGGATTTACCCATAACCATGGAGGCCATACCCACAATGGAGGCAGTTCACATAACCACAGTGGCCTCAAGAATGGAAACGGGAATGTAGCAGGCAGCAATCAGAACCACTCTAACCCAGCAACGCCCGCCAAGAAGGACCCGAGTCACATTACTTGTTTCAAGTGCGGGAAGACTAGACAATATGTCACTGAGTGCCCTGAAGCGAAGAATGGGAATGGCAATGGAAGCTCTAGGAAAAAGCCCAACCCTTCCAATAGGGGACAAGTGAACCACGTGAACGTGGATGGGGTTGAAGAACAACCAGATGTAGTCATCGGTAAGTTTTTGGTTAACTCATTTACCGCTCTCGTTCTTTTCGGTACTGGTGCATCACATTCATACATTTCAAGGGGATTTGTGGACAAGTTTAAGTTACCCACCCTAGCCCTTAGGACACCTTTGCTAGTGAGCTCACCCGGTAGAGAGTATATGGCCAGCTGATGGTGCGATCGGATAACCTTGACCATTGGTAGCCATGTTTTCCCCTCAGACCTTATAATTCTGGAGTCACAAGGATTGGATGTGATACTTGGAATGGATTGGTTATCAAAGTATGGAGGAAACATTGACTGTGCTAGTAGGTCAATTCTACTCACCACCCCGGAGGGAAAAAGGATTAAGTATGTATCCAGGCATAGTCCTAAGAGTACTCACGTAAATTCCCTCACGGGAGTTGTTCAAGAAGAAGTGCCTATAGTGAAGGATTACCCGGATGTATTTCCAGAGGAATTACCAGGCATGCCACCAGATCGTGATATTGATTTTTTGATAGAGTTGTTGCCAAGCACCGGACCGATATCGAAGAGACCATACCGGATGCCCGCGAATGATCTAGAGGAGATTAAGAAGCAGATCAAGGAGTTATTGGAGAAAGGTTACATTCTACGAAGTTCATCACCATGGGGAGCCCCAGTGCTCTTAGTTGAGAAGAAGGATAAATCTCTGAGAATGGTTGTTGATTATCGCGCATTGAATGAAGTGACGATAAAAGACAAGTACCCACTGCCGATGATCAATGATTTGTTTGATCGGCTGCAAGGAGCTAAAGTATTTTCCAATATCAATCTGCGATCAGGATACCACCAGCTGAAGATTCGAGAATAGGATATACCTAAGACAACTTTCACCACACGGTACGGGTTATATGAGTATACGGTTATGTCATTTGGACTGACTAATGCCCCTGCCTATTTCATGAGTATGATGAACAAGGTGTTCAGGGAGTTCATGGATAAGTTTGTCGTGGTGTTCATTGATGATATCTTGGTATACTCGAAGAATGAAGAGGAACACAAGGAACATTTGTGTTTAGTTCTAGAGAAGCTCCGGGAACATCAGTTATGTGCCAAGTTCAGCAAATGTGAGTTTTGGTTGAATTAAGTTGTATTCCTTGGACATGTTATATTAGTAGAAGGTATAGCAGTAGACCCTACTATGGTTCAGTCAGTCACTGAGTGGTTGGCACCCACCTCAGTTGGAGAGATCCGCAGTTTTCTAGGACTCGCGTGATATTATCGGAGATTCATTGAGAATTACTCTAAGCTTGCAAACCAATGGCAGAGCTGTTGAAGAAGGACACCAAGTTTAAATGGATGGATGAATGTGAGGCAAGTTTTCAGGAGTTGAAGAAACATTTGACTACAGCCCCAGAGCTAATTCTGCGAGATAAAGGTAAGGATTTCCAAGTGTATTGCGACGCGTCTAGCATAGGACTTGAAAGTGTACTTATGCAAGATGAAAGAGTTGTTTCATATGCCTCACGACAACTTCGACCGCATGAGTTGAATTATGCCACACATGATTTGGAGTTAGCAGCGGTAGTGCATGCACTCAAGACCTGGAGACATTTTCTTATTGGAAATCATTGTGATGTGTACATGGATCATAAGAGTTTGAAGTACATTTTCATACAAAAGGAGCTGAATCCCAGGCAGAGGAGATGGTTGGAGCTTATAAAGGATTATGATATGAAGCTGCACTATCATACAGGGAAGGCCAATGTCGTAGCAGACGCTTTGAGCCGAAAGAATTATGCTAATACCTAGGTAACAGGAGGTTTGCCAAAGGAGTTAGCCGACGATCTCAGGGAACTCAGTTTGGAGATTGTTCCTAGAGGTTTTGTTCCAGCGATGGAAGTTCAATCTACATTGTTGGGAAAGATTCGTGAAGCTTAGAAGGATGACAAGGAAATTGCTGAAATAAAGGAGAAGATGAGTGAAGGAAAAGCCAAAGGTTTTTGTGAGGACGAGCATGACACCTTGTGGTATGAGGACCGTGTTTATGTGCCAAATAATGCAGAGATCAGGAAGTTAATACTACAGGAGGCACATGACTCACCATACTTGATACACCCCGAAAACACCAAGATGATTTTGTATTTGAAGGAGCGTTTCTGGTGGACTGGTATGAAGAAAGATATTGCCGAGCATGTAGCCGTATGTGATGTATGTCAGAGAGTGAAGGCAGAACATCAGAAGCCAGCAGGATTACTGCAGCCCATGCCGATACCCTAATGTAAGCGGGACAAGCTTGGCATGGATTTTATCAATGGATTACCCAGGACCCGAGCGGGATTGTAACATCCCAAATTTTCAATTTGGAATGTTATACATTAGATCATCAATGCATATCATATTTTATTTGCATTTTGGTTGATCCTAGAAATTCTACGCAACTCAATGACCCACGGAGAGAGTTGGGGATTTCGTTATTTTCATATTTGAGTCTTCTCAAATTTTGAGAATAGGATCATTTGATTTTATTTATTTTATCATCAATTATTTCTATTACAAAAATATGAGAGAGGGAATAAAATGAATTTCCCAAAATAAAGAAATATTGAGGATTTAATAATAAAATCAAATAGGATTTTATTCCGGAGTTTTTCGGTGTTTTATTTGAATTTGGGAAAAAAGTGCGTATTTCAAAATTGCATTTAGGTCCCAAATAAATGTTCACCTTGTGAGGCTTGATTTTAGAAGACCGTTTAGTATTTATTTTTATTTTTCTTCCGAGCGGAATAATTTAAAAAAACCGACCTAACGGGCCGTGTCCGACTAGGACTCTGGCCCGGTTAGGCAATATAAGCCGGCCCAGCCCCCCGGGAGGAAACCCTAGTCGCCAGCCCCGCCCGCCCTCGATCCCAGCCGCCGCCGCCGCCCCGCCGCACCGCCCCGCTGACGCCGCGCCGCCCCGCCGACGTCGCCGCCGCGCCGCCCGACGGACGCCGTCGAGGTTCGCCGCCGCCTCATTTTCCGTGCCGTCTTTAAAAAAACCGATTGGTTTTCGTTGGTTTTCGCCGGTTTATTAGTTTCGGTTTTTTTAAATAGATCGGTTTTCCGGTTTATTTTTTTTGCGAGCGTTCGTCATTTTCCTTTTTCTCAGATTAAATCCGTGATTTTTCTGATCGCGATTCCTGATCCGATTTTCGTTTTAGTATAACTTTTCGCTCGTTTATCGGAATCAGGCGATTCAAGCGCCTAGTGTTTCGTCTCGAAACCCTCTATCCGTTTAAGCAACTTAAACAAGATTTTGCTACTGTAAAATTTTCCCTAGATCCAGATTACTAGAACGAAGTTGTTTTCTTTCGCCATTTGACTTTCGTTGTTTCGTTCGATTTGATTCTTTTTGCCAACCGGAGTTCTTAAGTTGAACCTTCTGGTTAGATCTCTTATTTGAGTTTTACCTGTGCATTAGATGAGTACTTATTGCATGCTCGTTTGTTTGTTTGCGATAGAGTGTTCGGAGTGCGCTGCCTGTTACTTCGAATCGCTAGGTTTCCCGGATCATCAGCAAGGCAAGTAACACTTTGATCATACCTTTTCTACTACCTAGTTTTATTGCATTAGATTAAACCTCTCACATTGCATGATTAGGATCTAATTGAATTGTGGGATGGGAAGTAGATGAGGTAGTACCTATTACCAGTTTATTTTTCAAACCTTTGGGAGTTACTTCTATGTTTGCTTATCATGCCATGCTATGCTAGTAGACGTGGATTGGGTGAGTGAAATCCATGACAGATGTGAGATTGTTAATTAATGGTTTATCTAAGGTGGAAACTTAAACACACATCTGGGTGGATTGAGGCACCTGGGTATTCCAGGACTTGCCTGTTTTCTTTTGGACCGCCACCCAGGCTCAAAGGGATCATGAGACTATTCATACTAGAAACTTTCGTGTGCAGCCACAAGCTATTATGGGCTCTAGCATAGTTGACTAAGTTGTGCGAACTCTTACAGTGGTAGACTAGCAGATGTAGGGGATGTAGGTGGTATGGTCTACCCGATAGTAAGGTGCTAGCGCTTCTGAAAGACTATGTCTCGGTCATCCGTCTTCTCAAACACCATGTAGTGCGAGAAACCAAACGGAGGCGATCGAGTCTTGTGGGGAAAAGTGCGCAAACCTCTACAAAGTGTAATAAACTAATCATGGTTAGTCGTGTCCCCGGTTATGGACATCTTGAGTATCCAGTACCTAGATTTTCATGTGAATCTCAACATGTTACTCTAAATTAATTTTGTTGGGTTATGTTTAATGACGATGCTTAATTGGGATTGAGAATGCTGTCAACCATTCTCAATGTTTAACAACTACCATGATAGTTAAATAAATTTATTCCTTTGAAGTAGGGAAAAATTGGCTTTACGCAAAAACTGTAACCATAGAGCTTTCCACCAGCCAAATATGCATATAGTATAGCTGTTTCATTCCATTACTCTCTATGTGTTACATATCCAGCATATTCCATGTGCTGACCCGTTTTGGGCTGCAACGTTAATGTTGCAGACTTTTTAGACAATCATTAAGGAGTTTTTAGGTCGTGGTTCTATACTCAGTGATGCCGTTGGAGTTGATGGACTCACTTATCTTCCAAGCCTTCCGCTGTTATCGTTATTAGATGGCCTTAAGCCATATTTATTGTAATAAGTTCTCTTTTGAGACACTCGATGTAATAAGTGTGTGATTGCTACTCTTCTATAAATCCTCCGAGTACTGTGTGGTGTCAGCATTACTGATCCAGGGATGACACTGGAGCACAGAGATCAGACTGTTTGAGGTCTGGTCGCTACAGAGATGGTATCAGAGCACACGCTGACTGTAGGACACGACCACTAAGCTAAAAGACCTAGATCACTTTTCACTCTCTTCTTTTCTGACTTCTCATCTTTTCTACTCTTTAGGATGGCGGATGCAAGGAACAAGTTCACACAACCGGATGAAGATACACCCTTTGGACGACACTTGAAGGAAGTCACTAGATACCTGAACATAGGAGTACCAAGCTTCACGAGAACCTACAACGCCACTTTACCTAAAGAAGAGCGCTGGATGATTCAAGTTCAAGTTCCAGGAAGAACGTTCATGGTAGTCACTGAGCCCATAGAGTTTTCATTTGACGCGCCAACTTGGAGTCTAGGAAAGAGCATGGCATCTCACATCGCCATGGGACGCATTGGAGAAGTCTACCACAAGGATCTCAAGGATACTATCTACCAGATTTGTGGGCGCCAAGATGAACACTGGGAGATGATCAGCACCAGGAAGGATAGATCAATTGCAGCTTTTATCCAGGAATTAAACCAGCACATTCAACGCCAGGAGAACCAGATGTGTGCCGACATGATAGATCTGAAGAAGGCTAAGACTAGAATCAAGGAACTGGAGGAAGAACTCAAGGCTACACGTGAAGATTATGAAGACGAAATTGAAGTATTGGTGGAGAAGAATGACGACCTGGTCAAGAAGATTGGAATATTTATGGGAGGCCCGACACCAGTAGATGAAGACGAAGAACCCAAGGAGATTAGCCCGGAAGACTACATCATCATCGACGGCACCGACTCGGAACCAGAGAGTAGCGATGATGACTATGTTGATGAAGCTGGAGCAGATATCATGAAGTCTGCAACCGAAGAATATTTCTAGTAGACCACCTCATCAGTAGTAGTAGTCCACCATGTAAATATAGTAGTCCAAGCACTTTTGCGATAGATAGATCGATTGTATGCCCTTGTTTGATTGATTGAAGTGAATTGTTTGCTTTTGCCTCATGTGCATATGGTAGTGTTTTCTCTTTAGACCCCCTCTATTCTTATATCTCATCTTTAATAAACCCACAGATGCCTCCGAGACGTGACCCCGGGTTTGCTTTCCCACCGGAGCTCACCCAGTTGATCCAGCAGCAGAACACATTGATGCAGTTGCTAGTCCAGAATCAGAATTAGGGGAACAACAACAACAACAACCCACCACCACCACCACCACCTGTTGACCACTTAGCCCGTTTCCTTAGGCTGAATCTGCCGGTGTTTTCCAGTCGCACCGAGCCGATAGTAGCAGATGATTGGCTCCGCAAGACAGCTAGGGAGTTGACCACAGCAGGATGCACAGATGCGGAGAAGGTGAAGTTTGCCGCACATCAGTTAGAAGGACCCGCAGCATCATGGTGGGAGAATTTCACAGCCACCTTCCCAGTCGACACTGTCACATGGGACCAGTTTCAGCAGGCTTTCCGTACTGCCCATGTTTCAGCAGGAGCTATGGCCATGAAGAAGCGTGAGTTTCGTAACTTGCACCAAGGAGGACGGACAGTTGGCCAGTATGTGGAGGAATTTAGTAAGTTAGCATGTTATGCCCCAGATGACGTCGCTACGGATGCAACTAAGCAAGAGAAGTTTCTGGAAGGACTGAATGATGAGTTGAGCATGCAGTTGATGGTAGCCACCTTCAACAACTACCAGGAGTTGGTAGATCGTGCTCTTATGATTGATTCGAAGCAGCATCAAATTGAAAATCGCAAGAGGAAATATGGACAAGGAAAGTACAATTCAGGAGCTTAGCAGAAGCCATGTTTTACCCCTAGACCGGGAGGACATTTTCAGCATACCCATGGAGGAGTTAGCTCGCACAATCACAATGGCACCAAAAATTGTAATGGCAATGGAGGAAGCAACGGCCAGAACTGCACCAAGCCCTCAACCCCAGCCAAGAAGGACTTGAGCCAAGTCACTTGCTATAAGTGTTCGAAGACCGGACATTATGCCAATGAATGTCCTGAAGGCCAAAATGGCAATGGAAGTTCTGGGAAGAAGCCGAACCCTTTCTACAGGGGACAGGTGAACCACGTTAGCATGGAGGAGGTTGAAGCTCAGCCCAATGCAGTAATAGGTAAGTTTTTGGTTAAGTCATTTACTGCACTCGTTCTTTTTGATACTGGTGCATCGCATTCATACATCTCAAGGGGATTTGTGGATAAGTATAACCTACCAACCCAAGCCCTTAGGTCACCCATGTTAGTAACCTCGCCCCGAGCAGAGTATGTGGCTAGTCTATGGTGTAATCGGTTACCATTAAGGATTGGTAACTATGTTTTTCCCTCAGACCTAATAGTATTGGAATCTCAAGGATTGGATGTGATATTAGGCATGGATTGGTTATCAAAGTATGAAGGGAATATTGAATGTGCTAGTAAGTCAATTTGGCTTACCACCCCAGAAGGGAGAAGGATCAAGTATGTATCCCAACATGTGCCAAAGAGGACCCAGGTAAATTGCCTAACAGGAGTTGTGCAGGAGGAAGTACCAGTGGTAAGGGATTTCCCTGATGTATTTCCAGAAGAGTTGCCAGTCATGCCACCGGATAGAGATATTGAGTTCTTGATTGAGCTATTGCCAGGCACAGGGCCAATATCAAAGAGACCATATAGGATGCCAGCAAAGGATTTGGTGGAAATTAAGAAGGAGATTAAGGAGTTACTGGATAAGGGATATATCCGCCCAAGTTCTTCGCCTTGGGGATCGCCAGTACTTCTAGTGGAGAAGAAGGATGGATCGTTAAGGATGGTTGTTGATTATCGAGGATTGAATGAAGTAACGATCAAGAACAAGTACCCATTACCAATGATCAACGATCTGTTTGATCGATTGCAAGGAGATAAGGTATTTTTCAAGATCGATCTGCGATCAGGATACCACCAGTTGAAGATTCGAGAACGGGATATTCCGAAGACAGCTTTTACCACCAGGTATGGGCTGTATGAGTATACCGTTATGTCATTTGGTCTGACTAACGCACCTGCCTATTTTATGAACATGATGAACAAAGTGTTTATTGAGTTTTTGGATAAGTTCGTAGTAGTGTTCATTGATGATATCCTAGTTTATTCGAAGAATGAAGAGGAGCATAAGGAGCATTTGCGTTTGGTACTTGGAAAGCTCAGAGAACATCAATTATATGCCAAGTTTAGCAAATGTGAGTTTTGGTTGAAGGAAGTAGGATTCCTCGGACATGTTATATCTGGTGAAGGTATAGCAGTAGATCCCGCTAAAGTTGAAACCGTGACCAAGTGGGAAGCCCCAACAACAGTTGGAGAGATCCGGAGTTTTCTTGGACTCGCAGGATACTACCGGAGATTTATTGAGAATTTCTCAAAGATTGCGAAGCCTATGATAGAGTTATTAAAGAAGGATACCAAGTTCATATGGACAGAGGAGTGTGAGGCTAGTTTCCAGGAGTTGAAGAAACGTTTGGTTACCTCACCAGTGTTGATTTTGCCAGACAAGACCAAAGATTATGAGGTGTACTGCGACGCTTCACGTCGAGGACTTGGAGCAGTGCTTATGCAGGAAGGGAGAGTTGTTTCATATGCCTCAAGACAACTGAAGCCCCATGAGTTGAATTATGCTACGCATGATTTGGAGTTAGCAGCCATAGTGCATGGTTTGAAAACATGGAGACATTTTCTCATTGGAAATCATTGTGAGGTGTACACGGATCATAAGAGTTTGAAGTACATTTTCACCCAGAAGGAGTTAAATCTCAGACAAAGGAGATGGTTGGAGCTTATCAAGGATTATAATATGAAATTTCATTATCACCCCGGAAAGGCTAATGTAGTAGCTGACGCATTAAGCCGTAAGAGCCATGTCAATATGTTAATGACAGGAGAAATACCCAAGGAGTTAGCAGAAAATCTTCATGAACTATGTTTGGAAATAGTTCCGAGAGGCTATGTAGCAGCATTGGAGATTCAGTCAACTTTGATGGATAGAATCAGAGAAGCTCAGAAAGCTGACAAAGAAATTGCCGATATAAAGGAGCAACTAAGCAAAGGAAAAGCTAAAGGATTTCGTGAGGATGAGCACGACACCCTATGGTTTGAAGACCGCATTTATGTGCCCAATGACCCGGAGATCAGGAAGTTGATTTTGCAAGAGGCACACGATTCACCATATTCAATTCATCCAGGAAATACCAAGATGTATCTGGATTTGAAGGATATTTTCTGGTGGACCGGAATGAAGAAGGATATAGCAGAGTATGTAGCCGTTTGTGATGTATGTCAGAGAGTAAAGGAAGAGCATCAGAAGCCAGCAGGATTGTTACAACCATTGCCGATAACCGAATGGAAGTGGGATAAGCTAGGGATGGATTTTATCACGGGATTGCCCAGGACTCATTCAGGCTATGTCTCAATTTGGGTTGTAGATGATCGATTGACTAAAAAGTAGCTCATTTCATCCCAGTAAAGACCACTTACACCAGTGCTATGTTGGCAAAGATATACATGACCAGGATCGTATGTCTCCATGGAGTTCCAAGGAGTATCGTATCAGATAGAACACAGTTTACCTCAAAGTTCTGGAAGCAGTTGCACGAAACTTTGGGTACCAGGCTAGAATTCAGTACAGCTTTTCATCCACAGACAGATGGACAGACCGAGAGGGTAAATCAGATTTTGGAGGGTATGCTGAGAGCTTGTGCGCTAGATTATGGATCTAGTTGGGACGACAATTTGCCATATGCAGAGTTCTCTTACAACAACAGTTACCAAACCAGTTTAAAGATGGCCCCTTTCGAAGCCTTGTACGGAAGGAGGTGTAGGACACCGTTGTCATGGGACGAAGTTGGAGACCGCCAGTTGTTTGGACCTGACTTGATTAAGGAGTCTGAACAGAAGGTGAAATTGATTCACGATAGGCTCAAGGTAGCCCAGTCCAGACAGAAAAGTTATGCAGATTCTAAACGCAAGGAGACAGTTTACGAAGTTGGAGATAGAGCTTATCTTCGAGTATCTCCACTTGATAGAGGCTAAGGTGTCCCGATGTTTCGATGAGATGGTGGCTATCGTTTTCTGTGGGAGTCGACCTTGACAATCCGACTACGAACGTGCGAGACGTCGCGCCTTAGCAATCGCTAAACCAACTTCCGAGGGTTATTGACCACGCCGGAGCACGATCAACCTGACCACGAGGGTTTGTTTCCTGCGAGCAAACGAAGAACAAGCAAGAAACTGAGATTGCAATCGGGATATTGCGAATATAAGATGAAAGCTTTATTGATCAAGGTGGGGTTCTGTGACGTCTTGGTCTGGTCGTTGGACACAAACGAAGTACGCGAAGTTGCAGCTATGGCGAACTTTTAATCTAAACAAAACCCAAAGTCTAAACGACGCCCTAAGGGCTGTATATATGGAGGAAGAGGGGGGAATTTCGTGGCCCTTGAGGGTGGGGTCCGAAACCAACCCTAACTCTTGTTTCCCCACACATACGGACCCTAAAAATAGCCTATACTTAAGTATTTTGAAATTACATGGGCCTGGCCCATTAATAAGGTGACGCAGCACCTAGAATAGCCTATGGATGAATATTATGAAGTGGCATCTTGTATATTTCGTCCAAGGCTTCATGCAGTCCTTATGGCGGCTTCAAAGTCCTGAAATCATCACTTGTAACTCCGTTCTTGATCCCCTTGCGCATGCCATCAACTCCATGCGTGTTCTTGCTCCAATGTTCATCCTTCTCCAAGCTAGGCCCTTCATTTGTAAACAAAACAAATGTATCCAATTTAGGCAGCATCATGATCTCATGAACATTAGAATCTTTACCAAGAAATGAAAGAACCTGGTAATTTAATTTGCGTGCGCGAGCTCTAGTAAGTGGTCCAGTATATGTAACAGTAGGGGCTGCGGGGGTAACAATGGTATTGATGTCCTCATCATCCTCCCCTTCTTGAAATGAAGTCGTCCTCGACGGAAGCGCATCTTCCTCACCCAAATAAGGCTTCAAATCTGCAATGTTAAAAGTGGGACTAACCCCAAAATCTATAGGTAGCTCAAGTTTATATGCATTATCATTTATTTTCTCTAACACCTTAAAAGGACCATCAGCACGTGGCATTAGCTTTGATTTGCGCAGATTAGGAAATCTATCTTTACGCAAATGTAACCAAACAAGATCTCCAGGCGCAAACACAACATGTTTTCTACCCTTATCTCTAGCAAGTTTATATTTAGCATTCATACGCTCAATGTTTTCCTTAGTTAACTCATGCATTTTTAAAATCAATTCAGAACGTTCTTTAGCATCAAAATTAACCTTCTCTGAAGATGGAAGAGGCAACAAATCAATAGGTGCACGAGGTAGGAAACCATACACAATTTCAAAAGGGCACATCTTAGTAGTAGAATGCAATGAACGATTATAAGCAAATTCAATATGAGGCAAGCATTCTTCCCACATTTTCTTGTTATTCTTCAAAACAGCCCTAAGCATAGTAGACAATGTTCTATTGACTACTTCAGTTTGTCCATCAGTTTGGGGGTGACAAGTAGTACTAAAAAGCAGCTTAGTCCCCAACTTAGCCCATAAACATCTCCAAAAGTGGCTAAGAAATTTAGTATCACGATCTGAAACAATAGTATTTGGCACACCATGTAAGCGAATAATTTCACGAAAGAACAAATCAGCAATATTAACAGCATCATCGCTTTTATGACATGGTATAAAGTGTGCCATTTTCGAGAACCTATCCACGACAACAAATATGCTATCCCTCCCCTTCTTTGTTCGAGGTAAACCTAAAACAACGTCCATAGATATATCCTCCCAAGGAACACTAGGTACAGGCAAAGGCATATATAAACCATGAGGATTGAGTCGTGACTTAGCTCTTTGACATGTAGTGCAGCGAGCAACAAAACGCTCAACATCCCGTCTCATCTTTGGCCAAAAGAAATGTGTAGCAAGTATATCCTCCGTCTTCTTGACGCCAAAGTGTCCCATTAATCCTCCTCCATGCGCCTCCTGCAACAACAAAAGACGAACGGAGCTAGCTGGAATGCATAGCTTGTTAGCACGAAACACAAATCCATCGTTAAGAACGAACTTGTTCCAAGTTCTCCCTTCCTTACAATTCTGCAATACATCTTTAAATTCAGCATCATGAACATATTGATCTTTGATGGTCTCCAAACCAAATATTTTAAAGTCAAGTTGTGAAAGCATAGTATAACGACGAGACAAGGCATCAGCAATAACATTTTCTTTACCCTTCTTGTGTTTAATGACATAAGGGAAAGTCTCAATGAATTCAACCCATTTAGCATGTCTACGGTTCAGTTTGCTTGACTTTTAATGTGTTTCAAAGATTCATGATCAGAATGTATAACAAATTCCTTGGGCCATAAATAATGTTGCCATGTTTCTAAGGTCCGAACAAGAGCATATAATTCTTTATCATAAGTAGAATAGTTCAGACTAGGCCCACTCAATTTTTCAGAAAAGTATGCAACAGGTTTTCCATCTTGTAATAACACACCTCCTAATCCAATTCCACTAGCATCACATTCAAGCTCAAAAGTCTTATTGAAATTAGGAAGTTGGAGTAAAGGAGCATGTGTCAACTTATCTTTCAATACCGTGAAGGCTTCTTCCTGTGCGGTACCCCAAACAAAAGGCACATCCTTCTTTGTAAGCTCGTTGAGAGGTGCAGCAATGGTGCTGAAATCTCTCACAAAACGCCTATAGAAACCAGCGAGGCCAAGGAAACTCCTCACTTGTGTGACCGTTTTGGGCTGCGGCCAACTCTCAATAGCTTCAATCTTGGCTTTATCAACTTCAATTCCCTGTGGAGTAACAACATAGCCAAGAAAAGATACTCGGTCGGTGCAAAAGGTGCACTTTCCAAGGTTTCCAAACAAACGTGCATCACGTAGAGCAATAAAAACAGCACGTAAATGTTCCAAATGTTCCTCCAAAGATTTGCTATAAATCAATATGTCATCAAAGTAAACTACCACAAATCGTCCAATGAAAGCACGTAAAACTTCGTTCATTAACCTCATGAAAGTACTAGGTGCATTAGTTAACCCAAAAGGCATGACTAACCACTCATATAATCCAAACTTAGTTTTAAATGTTGTTTTCCATTCATCACCCAATTTCATACGAATTTGATGGTATCCACTACGCAAATCAACTTTGGAGAATATTGTAGAGCCACTCAATTCATCAAGCATATCATCTAGCCTAGGAATAGGATGACGATAACGAATAGTAATATTATTAATGCCTCTACAATCAACGCACATACGCGATGTACCATCCTTTTTCGGCACTAAAATGATAGGAACAACACAAGGACTAAGGGATTCGCGTATATAACCTTTGTCGAGCAGTTCTTGTACTTGACGCATAATCTCCTTCGTCTCCTCTGGATTGGTACAGTATGGTGCACGGTTGGGTAGCGAAGCACCGGGAATTAAGTCAATTTGATGCTCAATCCCTCGAATAGGTGGTAATCCCGGTGGCACGTCTTGTGGAAAGACGTCAGCGAACTCCTGCAAAATGTTAGTGACAGCAGGGGGCAAAGAGGAAGGCACGTCCTCGAATGAAAATAATGCCTCTTTGCACACAAAAGCATAGCAAACAGATTTGCTAAAATCTAGCTCATCAATATCAGATTTGGTGGCAAGTAAACATGCACTTTTCAATTTAATTTCAGAAACAACAGTAGATGGTTTATTATTAGGCTTCATTTGGTGCTCAAATTCTTTTGCCACAATCTGATTTTCACTCTTATTTGTCTCCTGTTTTGCTTTATTAGCTCTATTAATATCATCTTTCAAAATGGAATCAGGAGTCATAGGAAGCAAAGTAATATTTTTATCGTTATGAACAAGAGTATACTGATTGTTTCTACCATGGTGTACAGAATTTTTATCAAATTGCCATGGTCTACCAAGTAATAAGGAACATGCTTGCATAGGTACCACATCACAATCAACATAATCAGCATATGTAGAGATACTAAAATGCACACGAACAGTACGTGTTACCTTAACCTTGCCGCTGTTGTTGAACCATTGGATGTAGTAAGGATGTGGATGTGGTCTTGTGGTGAGAGATAGCTTCTCCACCATCTCCATGCTAGCCAAGTTATTGCAGCTCCCTCCATCTATGATCACGCGAACAGAACGTTCCTTCACAACTCCCTTTGTATGGAACAAATTATGCCTCTGATTTTGCTCAGCTTGTGTAACCTGCACACTCAAAACACGTTGAGCAACTAAACATTCATACCTGTCAGCATCTTCAGGAGCCATGTATTGCGTCTCATGATCAGAATCGTCTCCACCGTGTTCTTCACGTGTAATAAGAGCCAAAGTCTCCTCATCATAGTCACTAGCGGACTCATACCCACCATCCTCAGTAACAATCATCACACGCTTAGATGGGCATTCTCTCGCATAATGACCTCCACCCTTGCAACGTCGACAAATAATATCATGTGTTTGCCCTGTTGATGCCATGGATGAAGAAGAGCTCTTTGCAGGCCCAAAAGGTGTGCTCTTGGCAGATAGTGGTGATTGTGCCTGCTTTATTGTATCAAGGTTGGAGGTGGCAGCTGACGGAGGCGCCGGTGTAGCAGAACGTGTGGAAGTAGATGATGCACGTGGTGTCCATGATGAAGGTCGACCTGCAGAAAAGTTAGTCCGCGCCAATGCATGTCGATCCCACACTTCACGTTCAGCTTTACAAGCAAGATGGAATAAACGAGTGATATTAGTATACTCCTTATACTCTAGAATCGTCTGCATCTCTCTATTTAATCCACCCATAAAACGCGCAAGCATAGCTTCATTCTCCTCAACAATACCACATCTAATCATGCCAGTTTGTAATTCCTGATAATATTCTTCTACAGAATTTTTTCCCTGTCTTAAGCGCTGCAATTTTTGAAGTAATTCACGTTGATAATATGGTGGAACCCAACGAGTACGCATAGCAGTTCTCAAAGCAGCCCAAGTTGCCGGAATAGGATATAATCTACAATGCTCAGACCACCAAACACATGCAAAACTAGTGAATGCACAAACAGCAGCAGGAACACGTCTCTCCTCGGGATATTGTAAACATGTAAATCGTTGTTCAGTTTCTAACTCCCAAGTAAGATATATATCAGGAACATATCTACCCTCAAATGGTGGAATATTCAATTTTAGTTTAGGGAGATGGTCATGATCTCGTACCTGAGGGTGAGCCCTACCATTGCCATTATTTGCATGTGGACGACCTGGTGGTTGCTGTGCTGGTGGTGGCACATAGTTCTGATTTTGATCAACCTCATCCTCATAATCTCCCACATAATCATCCTCCTCCACATCGGCAATAGGAGCCACAGAAGTATCAACAGCAGCACCAGCAGTTTAGCCCGACTGAAGAGGGACACGGCTCGCTCGGCAGAGGGCTGTTTCCCAACGTGGAGGTAGTCGATGTTGTTGCTGTTGTTGCAGAGGTGCGGCAGGAGCAGCCAGTGGTGGTGGTGGAAAACGCGAAAGCAATTCAGCAAACTTGTTATCGAGCTTTGTTGCAAACGTCTTCTCCATGCCATCTATCTTCTCCATGGCCTCTTCAAATCTGTTTATCACATCTTGCACCTGTCCACTCATCATTTGCTGAAACGTATCATGAAGCTCCTTGTTCGTCAAGTTCTCCCAGTCAGTCTCGTCGGCTTGTGATCCTGGCATGGTTAGCAGCAATAGAAACACACAAGAATATGATCCTACAGACTACTAACAAGTGGTGGTGGTGGCGGGTGTCACAAATCCGTCAAGCAAATCTCAAATTCTTACCAGTTCTTACCCAGCAGCAGGCGGTGATCGGCAACCGTTGTAGTCAAAACTCTCAAAAGCTTGGATAGAGTGATTGCCAGGGAGAGTCAAACGCACGACGTAGATGTATGTGGAGCTGGGAAGGCTTATAGTATGGTAGCAAAAAGGGTCAGCAATAATCAATTCAGAGATGCAAAGTTGAATAAACGCTCAATGACGGTACTGTGCTGGTCCTAGGCTAGACCGTGCTAGAGACGCGAGCCTAGAACACTAACAAAATCACGGCGCTGCACGTAAATAAGGGAAAAGCACACTCTTTTTTTCGCTCTTTATTTTTTTGCGCTCCTTTTTTTGCACTCCTCTTTTTTTTGCGAGAAATCACTATAATGGCGAGTGTCTCAAAACTCTTCCCTCGTCAAACTGATAGGATGGGCACGAAAAAAAAATTCACTTTTTTTTTACGAAAATCAGGGCAGCGACGACGAAAAAGTGCGACAAAAAATCACTATGATGGCACGTGGCTCAAAAGACTCAGAAAAGCCTAAAAATAGGATAGGGAAAAAAATTTGCCCGTGAAAATTTTGGCCTAAAAACTGCCCGGGGGTCTCCAGACTCTTTTTTTCGAGACCTACGTAGGCAAGGAAACACGAATCAGAATTTAGATTGATCTCAAGAACAAACCTAATATGAGAAGAACTCGGATTGGTGGTGGATATATGGTTGTGGTATATGGCAGCGGTGGTGGTATATGGTAGCGGTGGTGGTATATGGATACAGATTGGTGGTGGTAGATGGATACGGATTGGTGGTGGTATATGGATATGGATTCAGAGCGGTGGCGGATAACCAAAAGTGGTAGATGGGCGATGATGATGGTGCGGCGGCGGCGTGACAACTTATGAACAGAACTCGAAACTCTAAAAGACTAGACTCTAAGACCAGCAACTTGACACGACGATGCAACCGCAAATTCAACAAAGCAAAAACCCTAAAAAGATTATGCAAAGGCTCAGATTGGTTCGGATATGATGAACTAACCCTAATTTTTTTTCTGGCTTTTTCGTGGACTGTAGGTATGAAGAACAGACTCGATCTAATCTACGAAAAACTGTAAAATCTCACCGAGCAACCTGGAAATCTGATACCACTTGATAGAGGCTAAGGTGTCCCGATGTTTCGATAAGATGGTGGCTATCGTTTTCTGTGGGAGTCGACCTTGACGATCCGACTACGAACGTGCGAGACGTCGCGCCTTAGCAATCGCTAAACCAACTTTCGAGGGTTATTGACCACGCCGGAGCATGATCAACCTGACCACGAGGGTCTGTTTCCTGCGAGCAAACGAAGAACAAGCAAGAAACTGAGATTGCAATCGGGATATTGCGAATATAAGATGAAAGCTTTATTGATCAAGGTGGGGTTCTGTGACGTCTTGGTCTGGTCGTTGGACACAAACGAAGTACACGAAGTTGCAGCTATGGCGAACTTTTAATCTAAACAAAACCCAAAGTCTAAACGAAGCCCTAAGGGTTGTATATATGGAGGAAGAGGGGGGAATTTCGTGGCCCTTGAGGGTGGGGTCCGAAACCAACCCTAACTCTTGTTTCCCCACACATACGGACTCTAAAAATAGCCTATACTTAAGTATTTCGAAATTACATGGGCCTGGCCCATTAATAAGGTGACGCAGCACCTAGAATAGCCTATGGACGAATATTATGAAGTGGCATCTTGTATATTTCGTCCAAGGCTTCATGCACTCCTTATGGCGGCTTCAAAGTCCTGAAATCATCACTTGTAAGTCTGTTCTTGATCCCCTTGCGCATGCCATCAACTCCATGCGTGTTCTTGCTCCAATGTTCATCCTTCTCCAAGCTAGGCCCTTCATTTGTAAGCAAAACAAATGTATCCAATTTAGGCAGCATCATAATCTCATGAACATTAGAATCATTACCAAGAAACGGAAGTACCTGGTAATTTAATTGGCGTGCGCGAGCTCTAGTAATTTGTCCAGTATATGTAACAGTAGGGGCTGTGGGTGTAACAATGGTATTGATGTCCTCATCACCACTTCGGGGAACAAAGCATTTTGGAGTTAAAGGGAAGTTAGCACCACGATTTGTAGGACCATATCGAGTTTTGGAACGTCTGGGGGAAGTGGCCTACAAGCTAGAATTGCCCGAAGGATTGTCAGGAGTTCATGATGTGTTCCACGTTTCTCAGCTGAAGAAGTGTCACGCGGAGATGGCTGACATACCGTTGAGAGATACAGTGCCTTTGTAAACTATTCAGTTGGATAACGATTTGACCTACGAGGAGAAGCTAGTCAAGATTCTCGAGTTTGCCAACCGAGTTACTCGCAGCAAGGTTATCAAGTTTTGCAAAGTTCAGTGGAGCCACCACTCAGAGGATGAAGCCACCTGGGAGCGAGAGGAAGATTTGTTCAAGGACCACCCTCAACTATTTTCTAGCCAACCCGAATCTCGAGGGCGAGATTCATCTTATGGGGGGTAGGTTTGTAACATCCCAAATTTTCAATTTGGAATGTTATACATTAGATCATCAATGCATATCATATTTTATTTGCATTTTGGTTGATCCTAGAAATTCTACGCAACTCAATGACCCACGGAGAGAGTTGGGGATTTCGTTATTTTCATATTTGAGTCTTCTCAAATTTTGAGAATAGGATCATTTGATTTTATTTATTTTATCATCAATTATTTCTATTACAAAAATATGAGAGAGGGAATAAAATGACTTTTCCAAAATAAAGAAATATTGAGGATTTAATAATAAAATCAAATAGGATTTTATTCCGGAGTTTTTCGGTGTTTTATTTGAATTTGGGAAAAAAGTGCATTTTTCAAAATTGCATTTAGGTCCCAAATAAATGTTCACCTTGTGAGGCTTGATTTCAGAAGCCCGTGAAAATATATTTCGGAATTTTTGGAGTCCGTTTAGTATTTCTTTTTATTTTTCTTCTGAGCGGAATAATTAAAAAAAACGAACCGACCTAACGGGCCGTGTCCGGCTAGGACTCTGGCCCGGCTTGGCAATATAAGCCGGCCCAGCCCCCCCGGGAGGAAACCCTAGCCGCCAGCCCCGCCCGCCCTCGATCCCAGCCGCCGCCGCCGCCCCGCCGTGCCGCCCCGCCGCGCCGCCGCACCGCCACCCCGCGCCGCCCCGCCGACGCCGACGCCGCGCCGCCCGACGGACGCTGTCGCCGCCGCCGAGGTTCGCCGCTGCCTCGTTTTCCGTGTCGTCTTTACAAAAAACCGATCGGTTTTCATCGGTTTTCGCCGGTTTATTAGTTTTGGTTTTTTTAAATAGATCAGTTTTCTGGTTTATTTTTTTTGCGAGCGTTCGTCATTTTCCTTTTTCTCGGATTAAATCCGCGATTTTTCTAATCGCGATTCCTGATCCGATTTTTGTTTTAGTATAACTTTTCGCTCATTTATCGGAATCAGGCGATTCAAGCGCCTAGAGTTTCGTCTCGAAACCCTCTATCCGTTTAACCAACTTAAACAAGATTTTGCTACTGTAAAATTTGCCCTAAATCCAGATTACTAGAACGAAGTTGTTTTCTTTCGCCGTTTGACTTTCGTTGCTTCGTTCGATTTGATTCTTTTTGCCAACCGGAGTTCTTAAGTTGAACCTTCTGGTTAGATCTCTTATTTGAGTTTTACCCGTGCATTAGATGAGTACCTATTGCATGCTCGTTTGTTTGTTTGCGATAGAGTGTCCGGAGTGCGCTGCCTGTTACTCGAATCGCTAGGTTTCCCAGATCATCAGCAAGGCAAGTAACACTTTGATCATACCTTTTCTACTACCTAGTTTTATTGCATTAGATTAAACCTCTCACATTGCATGATTAGGATCTAATTGAATTGTGGGATGGGAAGTAGATGAGGTAGTACCTATTACCAGTTTATTTTTCAAACCTTTGGGAGTTACTTCTACGTTTGCTTATCATGCCATGCTATGCTAGTAGACGTGGATTGGGTGAGTGAAATCCATGACAGATGTGAGATTGTTAATTAATGGTTTATCTAAGGTGGCAACTTAAACACACATCTGGGTAGATTGAGGCACCTGGGTATTCCAGGACTTGCCTATTTTCTTTTGGACCGCCACCCAGGCTCAAAGGGATCATGAGACTATTCATACTAGAAACTTCCGTGTGCAGCCACAAGCTATTATGGGCTCTAGCATAGTTGACTAAGTTGTGCAAACTCTTATAGTGGTAGACTAGCAGATGTAGGGGATGTAGGTGGTACGGTCTACCCGATCGTAAGGTGCTAGCGCTTCTGAAAGACTATGTCTCGGTCATCCGTCTTCTCAAACACCATGTAGTGCGAGAAACCAAATGACGGTGATCGAGTCTTGTGGGGAAAAGTGCGCAAACCTCTGCAGAGTGTAATAAACTAATCATGGTTAGCCGTGTCCCCGGTTATGGACATCTTGAGTATCTAGTACCTGGATTTTCATGTGAATCTCAACATGTTACTCTAAATTAATTTTGTTGGGTTATGTTTAATGACGATGCTTAATCGGGGTTGAGAATGCTGTCAACCATTCTCTATGTTTAACAACTACCATGATAGTTAAATAAATTTATTCCTTTGAAGTAGGGGAAAATTGGCTTTACGCAAAAACTGTAACCATAGAGCTTTCCACCAGCCAAATATGCATATGGTATAGCTGTTTCATTCCATTACTCTCTATGTGTTACATTGCCAGCATATTCCATGTGCTGACCCATTTCGGGGTGCAACGTTAATGTTGCAGACTTTTCAGACAACAATTAAGGAGTTTTTAGGTCGTGGTTCTATACTCAGTGATGCCGTTGGAGTTGATGGACTCACTTATCTTCCAAGCCTTTCGCTGTTATCGTTATTAGATGGCCTTAAGCCATATTTATTGTAATAAGTTCTCTCTTGAGACACTCGATGTAATAAGTGTGTGATTGCTACTCTGCTATAAATCCTTCGAGTACTGTGTGGTGTCAGCATTACTGATCCAGGGATGACACCGGAGCACAGAGATCAGACTGTTTGAGGTCTGGTCGCTACAGGGATATGATTCTATCTGGGTAGTAGTGGATCGCTTGACCAAAGTAGCTCACTATCCCAGTGAAAACCACCTATACCAGTGCGAAGTTGGCCAAGATATACATGAACAGGATCGTATGTCTGCATGGAGTTCCGAGGACTATTGTATCAGATAGAGGATCATAGTTTACTTCAAAGTTTTGGCACCAACTACACCAGACTTTGTGTACCAGGCTAGAGTTTAGTACAGCTTTTCATCCGCAGATAGATGGACAGACCGAGAGAGTCAATCAGATTCTGGAGGACATGTTGAGAGCGTGTGTGCTAGATTATGGATCTAGTTGGGATGATAATTTTCCCTACGCGGAGTTCTCATACACGAACAGCCTTTTAATGTGGGATGAAGTTGGAGACCGTCAGTTATTTGGACCGGATTTGATTAAAGTGTCAGAAGAGAAGGTTAAGTTGATTCAAGATAAACAGAAGGTAGCTCAGTCTAGGCAGAAGAGTTATGCAGACTCGAAACGTAAGGAGGTAGTGTATGAAATCGGAGACAAAGCATATCTCCGTGTGTCACCACTATGAGGAGTTAAACATTTTGGAGTTAAGGGAAAGTTAGCCCCGAGATTTGTAGGATCGTACAGTATTTTGGAACGCATGGGAGAGGTTGCCTACAAGTTGGAGTTACCCGAAGGACTATGAGGAGTTCATGATGTGTTTGACGTTTCCCAGTTGAAGAAGTGCCATGCAGAGATGGCCGATATAGCCCTGAGAGATACAGTACCGGTGGAAGCAATTCAGTTGGATAGTGATTTGACATATGAGGAGAAACCTATCAAGATTCTCGAGGTTGCCAGCCGAGTTACACGCAGCAAGGTTATCAAGTTCTGCAGAGTTCAGTCAAGCCACCATACCGAGGATGAAGCCACCTAGGAATGAGAGGATGATCTACGCAAAGACCACCCACACCTATTTTCTTGCCAACCTGAATCTCGAGGACGAGATTCATCTTAAGGGGGGTAGGTTTGTAACATCCCAAATTTTCAATTTGGAATGTTATACATAGGTCATCCATGCATATCATATTTTATTGCCATTCATTTCGCGATCCTCGAAATTCTAAGCAACTCAAGGACCCACGAAGAGAGTTGGGGATTTCACGTTTCTCATATTTGAAAATTTATCAAATATCGAAACAAGGATCACTTTGGTTTCAATTGTTTTTCTCTCAGAAAATATTTCATATTAAAATATATGAGAGGAGATAATATGACTTCTCCAAAGTAAAAGGAATATTGGTGGAAAAATATTATAATCAAACAAACAATTTTATTTGGATTTTATTTGAATTAGAAAAATATGCATTTTCCAAAAATTGCATTTTAGGTCAAGAAAATGTTCACTTTGTTCTAAATAGAATATTTAGACGGTGAAAATATGTTTTGTTATTTTTAGATTTTTATTTATTTTTCTAGGATTTTATTTCAGCGAAATCAGCTTTTTTTAAAAGTTGCTTTGGACCGACTGGGCCGAAAGCCCAGCCGGCCCATGCGCTGCGTCACCCTGACCCCGAGCACGAGTCCGCCGCCCGTACGCCGCCGCGCTACGGCCGACTCCCCCTCCCCTCTTAAATACCACCACCGCCACCCCCCATTGCCCCACATCACCGCGCCGCTCCGCAGTCAAAGCAGCCGCACCACCGTCACCTTCTGTCGCCGCCGCGCTACTCCGACGCCCCGTGCCACTCCGCCGCCGCCCGTTTTCACCACCACCCCGCCTCACCGGAAGCCCCGCCTGAGCCGCCGCTCGTCGGATCCGCCGCCGCCGATCTTTTCCGGCTAAACGGTAGAACCGTTCGGTCTTTTTTATAAAACCCTAGATTCGTTTTTTTAGAATCAGTTCGGTTTTTCTCGGTTTAGTTGTTTAGCAGACGTTCGTCCGTACATTCGTTTTAACGAACGTTGTTCGTCAGTTAGCCACAGACAGCGAACGTTCGTTCGTTAGCCTGTTCGTCTTGTTTTATTTTCCAGGGTTTTTCCGCGATTATTTTTGATCGCGATTTCTGCCCTGATATTCGTTTTAGTTTATCTTTTTGCTCGTTTATCCAAATTAGGTGAAACAAGCTCCTAGATCCTCATCTCGAAGCCCTCTTTCTGTATAATCAACTTGAACAAGATTTTGGTACTGTAAAATTTGACTTTAGTCCAGATTAGTAAACGGATCTTGTTTCTTTCGTAGTTTGAGTTTCGTTGCTCCATTTGTTTTGATTCTTTTTGCAAACTGGAGTTCTTCAGTTGAACTTTCTGGTTAGATCTTGTTATTTGAGCTTTACCCATGCATCTTTGCTTGATTTCTTATGTATGTTATTTTTTGTTTGCGATAGAATTCCCGGAGTGCGAAACGTGCTACTACGAGTCACTAGGTTTTGCGGATCGTCATTAAGGCAAGTAACACATTGATCATACTCTTTTCATACCCAGTTTTTATGCATTAGTTGCAAGCCCTCAAACACTGCATGATTAGGATGTGATTAACTTGTGGGTTTTGGGAAGTAGTTGATGACGTAGAACCTACTGCCCTTTTATTATGAAACCCTTGGAGTTACTACGTTATGCTTATTGCCATGCTATGCTCGTAGACGTGGATTGGGTTTGAGTGTATCCATGACAGATGTGAGATTGTTAATTAATGGTTAACATAATGTGGCTACTTAAATACACATCTGGGTGGATTGGTTGCGGGCACCTAGAGAATCCAGTGTTGTCCTAGGATATCCCAGAGTACCCGTGTGATCATCCTATGGTTCGCCACCCAGGGTCAAAGGGATCATAAGTTTATGCATGCTAGAAACTTCTGTGTGCAGCCAGAAGCTATTATGGGCACTAGCATAGTTGAGTAAGTTGCATGACCTCTTCCAGTGGTAGGCTAGCAGATGTAGGGGATGTAGGTTGGTACTGTCTACCCAGGGTTAGAGTTAATGTTTCTAAAAGATTGTGTCTTGGTCATCCGTCTCTCAAACATCATTTAGTGCGAGAAATCCAATGGAGGAGATCAAGTCTTGTGGGGAAAATTGCGCAAACCTCTCAAGAGTGTAAAAACTAATTATGGTTAGTCATGTCGCCGGTTATGGACATCTTGAGTATCTGGTACTTGAATTATTGATTTGATCTCATCACTCTAAATTAATTTGTTGGGCTGATAATGAATACTTTAATTGGGTTTGAGTTGGAGGAACCTTCTCAATGATGTTTCAACCACCATGATAGTTAAATAAGATATATTCCATTGTTGTAGGAAAAAATTGGCTTTTCACAAAACAATATAGCCTAGGGCCTCCACCAACCATATATGCATTGTAGGGATAGCATTTATCTAATCATTGCTCTACTGTGTTCTATTGCCAGCATATTCCATGTGCTGACCCGTTTTGGGCTGCAACGTATCATGTTGCAGACTTTTCAGGCGAGGAGTAAGGTGCGCTAGGTCGTTTGTCGTGCACTCAGCTATGATGTTGGTGTTGATGGACTCACTTTATCTTCCAAGCCTTCCGATGTTATTTATCTAGATGGCCTTAAGCCATATAAATTGTAATAAGTTCTCTTCTGAGACATTTGATGTAATAAGTGTGTGATTGCTACTCTGTTACAAATCCTTTGAGTACTATGTGTTTCGGCATTACCGATCCAGGGATGACACTGAACACAGAGATTTGACCATCTGAGGTCGGATCGCTACAAAATGATATCTGAGCACACGATGAATGTAGGACACGACGTGTACGATGAGCCATAGGTCACTCTTCTCTACTCATTTCTGACTCCTCTCCATTTTCTACTCTTTAGGATGGCGGACTCAAGGAACAAGTTTGCACAACCGCATGAAGAGACGCCCTTTGGACGACTCTTGAAGGAAGTCACTATGTATATGAACGTTGGAATACCAAGCTTCAACGGGACCTACACCGCCACCTTACCAGAAGAGGAGCGATGTCTGATTCAAGTTCAAGTTCCAGGAAGGACATTCACGCCAGTCACGGAGCCCATAGAGTTTTCTTTTGATGCACCCACCTGGAGTCTAGGAAAGAGCATGGCAGCCCACATCGCCATGGGACGCATTGGCGAAGTTTATCACAAGGATCTTAAGGATACTATCTACCAAATATGTGGGCGCTGAGATGAGCAATGGGAGATAGTCAGCACCAGGAGGGATAGGTCTATTGCAACATGCATCCAGGAGTTAAACTAGCACATTCGTCGGCAGGAGAACCAGATGTGCGCAAGCATGATAGATTTGAAGAAGGCGATGACTAGAATCATAGAGCTATAAGAGGAACTCAATTCTACATGCGATGGATATGAGGAGGAAATGACGATACTCGTGGAAATGAATGACAACCTGACAAGGAAGCTGGGAGTTTTTATGGGAGACCCCGCGCCAGGAGGAGAAGACGACGAACCCAAGGAAATTCGTTCTGAAGACTACATCATCAGCGATGACACCGACTCTGACCACGACGATAGTGATGATGATTATAAAGATGAAGCTGGAGCGGATATCATGGAGCACACGCTGAATGTAGGACACTCTTCTCTACTCATTTCTGACTCCTCTCCATTCTCTACTCTTTAGGATGGCGGATTCAAGGAACAAGTTTGCACAACCGGATGAAGACACGCCCTTTGCACGACTCTTGAAGGAAGTCACTACGTATCTGAACATCGGAATAGCAAGCTTCACCGGGACCTACACCGCAACCTTACCAGAAGAGGAGCGATGGTTTATTCGAGTTCAAGTTCTAGGAAGGACATTCACGCCAGTCACGGAGCCCATAGAGTTTCCTTTTGATGCACCCACCTGGAGTCTAGGAAAGAGCATGGCAGCCCACTTCACCATGGGACGCATTGGCGAAGTTTATCACAAGGATCTTAAGGATACTATCTACCAAATATGTGGGTGCCAAGATGAGCAATGTGATATAGTCAGCACTAGGAGGGACAGGTCTATTGCAGCATTCATCCAGGATTTAAACCAGCACATTCGTCGGCAGGAGAACCAGATGTGCACAAGCATGATAGATTTGAAGAAGGCGATGACTAGAATCATAGAGCTAGAAGAGGAACTTAAGTCTACATGCGATGGATATGAGGAGGAAATGACGATGCCCGTGGAAATGAATGACGACCTGACAATGAAGCTAGGAGTTTTTATGGGAGACCCCGCGCCAGGAGGAGAAGACAACGAACCCAAGGAAATTCGTTCTGAAGACTACATCATCATCGGCGACACTGACTCCGCCGCCGACGATAGTGATGATGATAATAAATACGAAGCTGGAGCAGATATCATGGAGTCTTCCAACGATCAAAATTTCTATAATGACCACCATATGTTTAGTAGTATTCCCCCATGTATATAGTAGTAGTCCGAGCACTTGTGTAACGATAGTTCTAGACCAATTATATGCCCTTGCTTGAATTGATTTGGTGTGATATGATTGTGTTTGTCTCATGTGCATATGGGTAGTGCTTTCTCACTAGACCTCATTTCTATTCTAATCTCTCCCCTCTAAACCCATCATATGCCTCCGAGACATGACACTGGATATGTCTTCCCAGCTGATATCACCCAGTTGATTCAGCAGCAGAATGCCTTGATGCAGATATTAGTCTAAAACCAAGGCAACAACAACAACAACCCTCCGCCACCACCACCAGTTGATATCTTAGCCCGTTTTATGAGGTTGCAGCCGCCGGTGTCTTCTAGTAGCACCAAGCCCATAGTTGCTGATGACTGGCTACACAAGATTGGAAGGGAGTTGAACACCGCAGGTTGCACAGATGCTGAGAAGGTGCGTTTTGCTGCACACCAATTGGATGGACCAGCAGCTTCATGGTGGGAGAATTACACAACCACTTTCCCTATAGCCAATATCACTTGGGATCAGTTTCAGCAAGCATTCCGCACAGCCCATGTCTCAACTGGAGCTATGAGCATGAAGAAGCGTGAGTTTCACAACTTGCGCCAGGGAAATCGTACTGTGGCTCAGTAGGTAGATGAGTTTAGTGAGCTATCTTGTTATGCCCTTGATGGTGTGGCCACAGACGCCGCGAAGCAGGAGAAGTTTATGGAAGGGCTGAATGATGAGATGAGCTTGCAGTTGATGGTGGCAACATTTAACAACTATCAGTAGCTGGTATATAAGGCTCTTATGATTGAAGGGAAGCATCAGCAGATTGAGAGCCGCAAGAGGAAGTATGGAGAAGGAAAGTACAATTCTGGAGCTTAACAGAAGCCTCGTTTAACCCCAAACTTGGGAGGACTTACCCATAACCATGGAGGCCATACCCATAATGGAGGCAGTTCGCATAACCACAGTGGCCCCAAGAATGGAAACGGGAATGTAGCAAGCAGTAATCAGAACCGCTCTAACCCAGCAACACCCGCCAAGAAGGACCCGAGTCACATTACTTGCTTCAAGTGCGGGAAGACTGGACACTATGCCACTAAGTGCCCTGAAGCGAAGAATGGGAATGGCAATGGAAGCTCTAGGAAGAAGCCCAACCCTTTCAATAGGGGACAAGTGAACCACATGAACGTGGATGGGGTTGAAGAACAACCAGATGTAGTCATCGGTAAGTTTTTGGTTAAGTCATTTATTGCTCTCGTTCTTTTCGGTACTGGTGCATCGCATTCACACATTTCAAGGGGATTTTTGGACAAGTTTAAGTTACCGACCCTAGCCCTTAGGACACCTTTGCTAGTGAGCTCACCCGGTACAGAGTATATGGCCAGCTGATGGTGCGATCAGATAACCTTAACCATTGGTAGCCATGTTTTGCCCTCAGACCTTATAATTCTGGAGTTAGAAGGATTGGATGTGATACTAGGAATGGATTGGTTATCGAAGTATGGAGGAAACATTGACTGTGCTAGTAGGTCAATTATACTCACCACCCCGGAGGGAAAAATGATTAAGTATGTATCCATGCATACTCCTAACAGTACTCACGTAAATTCCCTCACGGGAGTTGTTCAGGAACAAGTGCCTATAGTGAAGGATTACCCAGATGTATTTCTAGAGGAATTACCAGGCATGCCGCCAGATCGTGATATCGAGTTTTTGATGGAGCTGTTGCCAGGCACCGGACCGATATCGAAGAGACCATACCGGATTCCTGCGAATGATCTGGAGTAGATTAAGAAGCAGATCAAGGAGTTATTGTAGAAAGGTTACATTCAACGAAGTTCATCACCTGCTGAGAAGAAGAATAAATCTCTGGTTATGGTCGTTGATTATCGCGCATTGAATGAAGTGACGATCAAAAACAAGTACCCACTGCTGATGATTAATGATTTGTTTGATCAGCTGCAAGGAGCTAAAGTATTTTCCAAGATTGATCTACGATCAGGATACCACCAGCTGAAGATTCGAGAACAGGATATACCTAAGACAGCTTTCACCACACGGTACGGGATATATGAGTATACGATTATGTCATTTGGACTGAGTAATTCCCCTGCCTATTTAATGAGTATGATGAACAAGGTGTTCATGGAGTTCTTGGATAACTTTGTCGTGGTGTTCATTGATGATATCTTGGTATACTGGAAGAATGAAGAGGAACACAAGGAACATTTGTGTTTAGTTCTCGAGAAGCTCAGGGAACATTAGTTATACACCAAGTTCAGCAAATGAGAGTTTTGGTTGAAGGAAGTTGTATTCCTTGGACATGTTATATCAGGAGAAGGTATAGAAGTAGACCCTACTATGGTTCAGTCAGTCATTGAGTGGTTGGCACGCACCTCAGTTGGAGAGATCCATAGTTTTCCTGGACTCGCGGGATATTATCGGATATTCATTGAGAATTTCTCTAAGATTGCAAAGCCCATGATAGAGCTGTTGAAGAAGGGCACCAAGTTTAAATGGACGGATGAATGTGAGGCAAGTTTTCAGGAGTTGAAGAAACGTTTGACTACAACCCTAGTGCTGATTCTACCAGATATACGTAAGGATTTCCAAGTGTATTGCGACGCGTCTCGCTTAGGACATGGAAGTGTACTTATGCAAGACGGAAGAGTTGTTTCATATGCCTCATGACAACTTCGACCACATGAGTTGAATTATGCCACGCATGATTTGGAGTTAGCAGCGGTAGTGCATGCCCTCAAGACCTGTAGATATTTTCTTATTGGAAATCATTGTGATGTGTACACGGATCATAAGAGTTTGAATTACATTTTCAGACAAAAGAAGCTGAATCCCCGGCAGAGGAGATAGTGGGAGCTTATAAAGGATTATGATATGAAGCTGCACTATCATCCAGGGAAGGCCAATGTGGTAGCAGACGCTTTGAGCCAGAAGAGTTATGATAATACCTTAGTAACAGGAGGTGTGCCAAAGGAGTTAGCCGACGATCTGAGGGAACTCTGTTTGGAGATTGTTCCTAGAGGTTTTGTTGCAGTGATGGAAGTTCAGCCTACATTGTTGGGAAAGATTCGTGAAGCTCAGAAGGATGACAAGGAAATTGATGAAATAAAGGAGAAGAGGAGTGAAGGAAAATCCAAAGGTTGTCGTGAGGACGAGCATGGCACCTTGTGGTGTGAGGACCGTGTTTATGTGCCCAATAATGCAGAGATCAGGAAGTTAATACTACAGGAGGCACATGACTCACCATACTCAATACACCCCGGAAACACCAAGATGTATTTGGATTTGAAGGAGCGTTTCGGGTAGACTGGTATGAAGAAAGATATTGCCGAGCATGTAGCTGTATGTGATGTATGTCAGAGAGTGAAGGCAGAACATCAGAAGCCAACATGATTACTGCAGCCTATGCCGATACCTGAATGGAAGTGGGACAAGCTTGGCATGGATTTTATCATTAGATTACCCAGGACCTGAGTGGGATATGATTCTATCTGGGTAGTAGTGGATCACTTGACCAAATTAGCTCACTTTATCCCAATGAAAACCACCTATACCAGTGCGAAGTTGGCCAAGATATACATGACCAGGATCGTATGTCTGCATGGAGTTCCGAGGATTATTGTATCAGATCGAGGAACGCAATTTACATCAAATTTTTGGCACCAGCTGCACCAGACTGTGGGTACAAGGCTAGAGTTCAGTACAACTTTTCAGCCGCAGACAGATGGACAAACTGAGAGAATCAATCATATTCTGGAGGTCATGTTGAGAGCTTGTGCACTAGATTATGGATCTAGTTGGGATGATAATTTGCCCTACACGGAGTTCTCATACACCAACAACTACCAAGCCAGTTTGAAGATGGCACCTTTCGAATCCTTGTATGGAAGGAGGTGCAGAACACCGTTGATGTGGGATGAAGTTGGAGACCGTCAGTTGTTTGGACCGAATTTGATTAAAGAGTCAGAAGAGAAGGTTAAGCTGATTCAAGATAGACTAAAGGTAGCTCAGTCCAGGCAGAAGAGTTATGCATACTCGAAATGAAGGTTAAGCCAACTCCGCCTCGCCCCGCCGCCTTGCCCGCTCCCCCACGCCACCACCTCCCCCTTCCCTCTTAAATACCACCGCCGCCCCCCGCCCTTGCCCCACATCACCGCGCCGCCCCATAGCCGGAGCAGCCGCACCGTCGTCGCCTTCTGCCGCTGCCGCCGCGCTACTCCGCCGCCCCGCGCCACTCTGCCGCCCCGCGCCACTCTGCCACCGCACCACTTCACCACCGCCCCGCCTCGCCGGAAGCCCCGTCGGAGCAGCCGCTCGCCGGATCCGCCGCCGCCAGTCTTTTCCAGCTAAACGGTAGAACCGTTCGGTTTTTTTATAAAACCCTAGATTCCTTTTTTAGAATCAGTTCGGTTTTTCTCAGTTTAGTTGTTTAGCGGACGTTCGTTCGTACGTTCGTTTGAACAAACGATGTTCGTCAGTTAGCCACAGACAGCAAACATTCATTCGTTAGCCTGTTCGTTTCGTTTTATTTTCCAGGGTTTTTCCGTGATTATTTTCGATCGCGATTTCTGCCTTGATCTTCGTTTTAGTTTATCTTTTCGCTCGTTTATCCAAATCAGGTGAAACAAGCGCCTAGATCTTCGTCTCGAAGCCCTCTTTCTGTTTAACCAACTTGAACAAGATTTTGGTACTGTAAAATTTGATTTTAGTCCAGATTAGTAAACGGATCTTGTTTCTTTCGTAGTTTGAGTTTCGTTGCTCCGTTTGATTTGATTCTTTTTACAAAATGGAGTTCTTTAGTTGAACTTTCTGGTTAGATCTTCTTATTTGAGCTTTACCCGTGAATATTTTCTTGATTCCCTATGTATGTTATTGTTTGTTTGTGATAGAATTCCCGGAGGGCGAAGCGTGCTACTATGAGTCAATAGGTTTTGCGGATCCTCAGCAAGGCAAATAACACATTGATCATATTGTTTTCATACCCAGTTTTTATGCATTAGTTGCAAGCCCTCAAACACTGCATGATTAGGATGTGATTAACTTGTGGGTTTTGGGAAGTAGTTGATGAGGTAGAACCTATTGCCCTTTTATTATGAAACCCTGGGAGTTACTACATTATGCTTATTGCCATGCTATGCTCGTAGACATGGATTGGGTTTGAGTGTATCCATGACAGATGTGAGATTGTTAATTAATGCTTAACTTAAGGTGGCTACTTAAATACACATCTGGGTGGATTGGTTGCGGGCACCTGGAGAATCCAGTGTTGTCCTAGGATATCCCGAAATACCCATGTGATCATCCTATGGTTCGCCACCCAGGCTCAAAGGGATCATAAGATTATTCATGCTAGAAACTTCCATGTGCAGCCACAAGCTATTATGGGCACTAGCATAGTTGAGTAAGTTGCATGACCTCTTCCAGTGGTAGGCTAGCAGATGTAGGGGATGTAGGTTGGTACTGTCTATCCAGGGTTGGAGTTAATGTTTCTGAAAGACTGTGTCTCGGTCACCCGTCTCTCAAACACCATATAGTGCGAGAAATCCAACAGAGGAGATCGAGTCTTGTGGGGAAAAGTGTGCAAACCTTTGTAGAGTGTAGAAACTAATCATGGTTAGCCATGTCCCCAGTTATGGACATTTTGAGTATCTGGTACTTGAATTATTGATTTGATCTCATCACTCTAAATTTATTTGTTGGGCTGATAATAAATACATTAATTGGGATTGAGTTGGAGGAACCTTCTCAATGATGTTTCAACCACCATGATAGTTAAATAAGATATATTCCTTTGTTGTAGGAAAAAATGGCTTTTCGCAAAACAATATAGCCTTAGAGCCTCCACCAGCCATATATGCATTGTAGTGAAAGCATTTATCTGTTCATTGCTCTACTGTGTTATATTGCCAGCATATTCCATGTGCTGACCCGTTTCGGGCTGCAACGTATCATGTTGCAGACTTTTCAGACGAGGAGTAAGGTGCGCTAGGTCCATTGTCGTGCACTTAGCTATGTAGTTGGAGTTGATGGGATCACTTTATCTTCCGAGCCTTCCGCTGTTATTTATCTAGATGGCCTTAAGTCATATTTATTGTAATAAGTTCTCTTCTGAGACATTCGATGTAAGAAGTGTGTGATTGCTACTCTATTATAAATCATTCGAGTACTGCGTGTGTCAGCATTACCGATCCAGGGATGACACTGAACACAGAGATTTGACCGTCTGAGGTTGGATCGCTACAATCACGCGATACTTCGATTCGTGACCAAGTCGGACTCCCCAACTTCCGTGCTACCTGCAGTAGAAAAATAGTTCCAACCTCAAAAAGAAACTAAGTCCGGAAAATTCTGGCTAGGCAGTTTTTAGACCATTTGTAGAGTTTTTTTTAAAAAAAAAATTGTTGCAGAGGAAAAAATAAATGAAAAAAGTGAAAAAAGGAAAAAAATTCAGAGAGTTCTCCTCCCTTGTTTATGTGTCGTGCCGTGATTTTGTTTGTGTTCTATGCTCGCGTCTCTAGTACGGTCTAGCCTAGGACCAGCATAGTACCGTCGTTGAGCCTTTATTCAACTTTGCATCACTGAATTGATTATTGCTGACATTTTTGCTACCATATCTGATAGAGGCTAAGGTGTCCCGTCTTTCGATGAGATGATGGATATCGCTTTGGTGGAAGTCGACTTTGACGATCCGACTACGAACGTGCGAGGACGTCGCGCCTTACCAATCGCTAAACCAACTCCGAGAGGTTATTGACCACGCCGGAGCACGATCAACCTGACCACGAGGGTCTGTTTCCTGCGAGCAAACGAAGAACAAGCAAGAAACTGAGATTGCAATCTGGATATTGCGAATATAAGATGAAAGCTTTATTGATCAAGGTGGGGTTCTGTGACGCCTTTGTCTGGTCGTTGAACACAAACGAAGTACGCGAAGTTGCAGCTATGGCGAACTTTTAATCTAAACAAAACCCAAAGTCTAAACGATGCCCTAAGGGCTGTATATATGGAGGAAGAGGGGGGAATTTCGTGGCCCTTGGTGGAGGGGTCCGAAATCAACCCTATCTCTTGTTTCCCCACACATACGGACTCTAAAAATAGCCTATACTTATGTATTTCGAAATTACATGGGCCTGGCCCAATAATAAGGTGACGCAGCACCTAAAATAGCCTCGGGACGAAATTTATGAAGTGACATCTTGTATATTTCGTCCAAGGCTTCATGCACCCATTATGGTGGCTTCAAAGTCCTGAAATCATCACTTGTAACTCCGTTCTTGTTCCCCTTGCGCATGCCATCATCTCCATGCTTGTTCTTGCTCCAATGTTCATCCTTCTCCAAGCTAGACCCTTCATTTGTAAGCAAAACAAATGTATCCAATTTAGGCAGCATCATATTCTCATGAACATTAGAATCATTACCAAGAAACGAAAGTACCTGGTAATTTAGTTGGCGTGCACGAGCTCTAGTAATTGGTCCAGTATGTATAGCAGCAGGGGCTGTGGGTGTAACAATTGTATTGATGTCCTCATCATCCTCCCCTTCTTGAAATGAAGTCGCCCTCGACGGAAGTTCATCTTCCTCACCCAAATAAGGCTTCAAATCTGCAATGTTAAAAGTGGGACTAACCCCAAAATCTGCAGGCAGCTCAAGTTTATATGCATTATCATTTATTTTCTCTAACACCTTAAAGGGACCATCAGCACGTGGCATTAGCTTTGATTTGCGCAAATCAAGAAATCTATCCTTACGCAAATGTAACCAAACAAGATCTCCAGGTGCAAACACAACATGTTTTCTACCCTTATCTCCAGCAAGTTTATATTTAGCATTCATACGCTCAATGTTTTCCTTAGTTAACTCATGCATTTTTAAAATCAATTCAGCACGTTGTTTAGCATCAAAATTAACCTTCTCCGAAGATGGAAGAGGCAACAAATCAATAGGTGCACGAGGTAGGAAACCATACACAACTTCAAAAGGGCACATCTTAGTAGTAGAATGCAATGAACGATTATAAGCAAATTCAATATGAGGCAAGCATTCCTCCCACATTTTCTTATTATTTTTCAAAACAGCCCTAAGCATAGTAGACAACATTCTATTGACTACTTCAGTTTGTCCATCAGTTTGGGGGTGACAAGTAGTACTAAAAAGCAGTTTAGTCCCCAACTTAGCCCATAAACATCTCCAAAAGTGGCTAAGAAATTTAGTATCACGATCTGAAACAATAGTATTTGGCACACCATGCAAGCGAATAATTTCACGAAAGAACAAATCAGCAACATTAACAGCATCATCGCTTTTATGACATGGTATAAAATGTGCCATTTTCGAGAATCTATCCACGACAACAAATATGCTATCCCTCCCCTTCTTTGTTCGAGGTAAACCTAAAACAAAGTCCATAGATATATCCTCCCAAGGAACACTAAGTACAGGCAAAGGCATATATAAACCATGAGGATTGAGTCGTGACTTAGCTTTTTGACATGTAGTGCATCGAGCAATAAAACGCTCAACATCCCGTCTCATCTTTGGCCAAAAGAAATGTGTAGCAAGTACGTCCTCCGTCTTCTTCACGCCAAAGTGTCCCATTAATCCTCCTCCATGCGCCTCCTGCAACAACAAAAGACGAACGGAGCTAGCTGGAATGCATAGCTTGTTAGCACGAAACACAAATCCATCGTTAACGACAAACTTGTTCCACATTCTTCCTTCTTTACAATTCTGCATTACATCTTTAAAATCAGCATCATGCACATATTGATCTTTGATGGTCTCCAAACCAAATATTTTGAAGTCAAGTTGTGAAAGCATAGTATAGCGACGAGACAATGCATCAGCAATAACATTTTCTTTTCCCTTCTTGTGTTTAATGACATAAGGGAAAGTCTCAATGAATTCAACCCATTTAGCATGTCTACGATTCAGTTTAGCTTGACTTTTAATATGTTTCAAAGATTCATGATCAGAATGTATAACAAATTCTTTGGGCCATAAATAATGTTGCCATGTTTCTAAAGTCCGAACAAGAGCATATAATTCTTTATCATAAGTAGAATAATTCAGACTAGGCCCACTCAGTTTTTCAGAAAAGTATGCAACGGGTTTGCCATCTTGTAATAACACACCTCCTAATCCAATTCCACTAGCATCACATTCAAGCTCAAAAGTCTTATTAAAATCAGGAAGTTGGAGTAAAGGAGCATGTGTCAACTTATCTTTCAATACGGAGAAGGCTTCTTCCTGTGCGGTACCCCAAAGAAAAGGCACATCTTTCTTTGTAAGCTCATTGAGAGGTGCAGCAATGGTGCTGAAATCTCTCACAAAACGCCTATAGAATCCAGCGAGGCCAAGAAAACTCCTCACGTGTGTGACTGTTTTGGGCTGCGGCCAACTCTCAATAGCTTCAATCTTGACTTTATCAACTTCAATTCCCTGTGGAGTAACAACATAGCCAAGAAAAGATACTCGGTCGGTGCAAAAGGTGCACTTCCCAAGGTTACCAAACAAACGTGCATCACGTAGAGCAATAAAAACAGCACGTAAATGTTCCAAATGTTCTTCCAAAGATCTGCTATAAATCAATATGTCATCAAAGTAAACTACCACAAATCGTCCAATGAAAGCACGTAAAACTTCGTTCATTAATCTCATGAAAGTACTAGGTGCATTAGTTAACCCAAAAGGCATGACTAACCACTCATATAATCCAAACTTAGTTTTAAATGCTGTTTTCCATTCATCTCCCAATTTCATACGAATTTGATGGTAGCCACTACGCAAATCAACTTTGGAGAATATTGTAGAGCCACTCAATTCATCAAGCATATCATCTAGCCTAGGAATAGGATGACGATAACGAATAGTAATATTATTAATGCCTCTACAATCAACACACATACGTGATGTACCATCCTTTTTCAGCACTAGAATAATAGGAATAGCACAAGGACTAAGGGATTCGCGTATATACCCTTTGTCGAGAAGCTCTTGTACTTGACGCATAATCTCCTTCGTCTCCTCTGGATTGGTACGGTATGGTGCACGGTTTGGCAGTGAAGCACCGGGAATTAAGTCAATCTGATGCTCAATCCCTCGAATAGGCGGTAATCCCGGTGGCACGTCTTGTGGAAAAACGTCAGCGAACTCCTGCAAAATGTTAGTGACAGCAGGAGGCAAAGAGGAAGGCACGTCCTCGAATGAAAATAATGCCTCTTTGCACACAAAAGCATAGCAAACAGATTTGCTGAAATCTAGCTCATCAATATCAGATTTGGTGGCAAATAAACATGCACATTTCAATTTAATTTCAGAAGCAACACTAGATGGTTTATTATTAGGCTTCATTTGTTGCTCAAATTCTTTTGCCACAATCTGATTTTCACTCTTATTCTTCTCCTGTTGTGCTTTATTAGCTCTATTAATATCATCTTTCAAAATGGAATCAGGAGTCATAGGAAGCAAAGTAATATTTTTATCCTTATGAACAAGAGTATAGTGATTGTTTCTACCATGGTGTACAGAATTTTTATCAAATTGCCATGGTCTACCAAGTAATAAGGAACATGCTTGCATAGGTACCACATCACAATCAACATAATCAGCATATGTAGAGATACTAAAATGCACACGAACAGTACGTGTTACCTTAACCTTGCCGCTGTTGTTGAACCATTGGATGTAGTAAGGATGTGGATGTGGTCTTGTGGTGAGAGAAAGCTTCCCCACCATCTCCATGCTAGCCAAGTTGTTGCAGCTCCCTTCGTCTATTATGACGCGCACAGAATGTTCCTTCACAACTCCCTTGGTATGGAACAAATTGTGTCTCTGATTTTGCTCAGCTTGTGTGACCTGCACACTCAAAACACGTTGAGCAACTAAACATTCATACCTGTCAGCGTCTTCAGGAGGCATGTATTGCGTCTCATGATCAGAAT
This sequence comes from Triticum aestivum, assembly GCF_018294505.1. Lineage (NCBI taxonomy): Eukaryota > Viridiplantae > Streptophyta > Magnoliopsida > Poales > Poaceae > Triticum > Triticum aestivum. Next base: position 235,542,512 of record NC_057806.1, on the reverse strand, counting down.
CATCTCCACCATGTTCTTCACGTGTAATAAGAGCCAATGTCTCCTCATCATAGTCACTAGCGGACTCATATCCACCATCCGCGGTAGCAATCATCACACGCGGAGATTTGCATTCCCTCGCATAATGACCTCCTCCCTTACAACCACGACAAATAATATCACTTGTGTGCCCTGTTGATGCCATGGAAGAAGAAGAACGCTGTGCAGGACCCGCAGGTGCGCTCTTGGAAGATAATGGTGGTTGTGCCTGTTTTATTGTATCACGGCTGGAGGTGGCACCGGATGGAGGTGCTGGTGCAGTTGAAGTAGAAGATGCACGTGGTGTCCATGATGAAGGTCGGCCTGCAGAAAAGTTAGTTCGCCCCAATGCTTGTCGATCCTGCACTTCACGTTCAGCTTTACAAGCAAGATGGAATAAACGAGTGATATTAGTATACTCCTTATAGTCTAGAATGGTCTGAATCTCTCTATTTAATCCACCCAGAAAACGTGCAAGCATAGCTTCATTCTCCTCAACAATACCACATCTAATCATGCCAGTTTGTAATTCCTGATAATATTCTTCTACAGAATTTTTCCCTTGTCTTAAACGCTGCAATTTTTGAAGCAATTCACGTTGATAATATGGTGGAACCCAACGCGTACGCATAGCAGTTTTCAAAGCAGCCCAAGTAGTTGGAATAGGATATAATCTACAATGTTCAGACCACCATACACATGCAAAACTAGTGAAAGCACAAACAGCAGCAGCAACTCGTCTCTCCTCAGGATATTGTAAACATGTAAATCGTTGTTCAGTTTCTAACTCCCAAGTAAGATATATATCAGGAACATATCTACCCTCAAATGGTGGAATATTCAATTTCAGTTTAGGAATATGGACATCATCTCGTACCTGAGGTGGTGGTGCAGGCCTACCATTACGAATATATACCTGAGGTCGACCTGCTGGTGGTGGTACAGGTGGCTGCACGTAGTGTTGATTTTGATCAACCTCATCCTCATAATCTCCCACATAATCATCCTCCTCCGCATCAGCAGCAGGAGCCACAGAAGTATCAACAGCAGCACCAACAGTTTGGCCAAACGCAAGAGGAACACGGCTTGCTCGGCGGAGGTCTGCTTCGCGACGTGGAGGTAGTCGTTGTTGTTATTGTTGGAGAGGTGCGTTAGGTGCAGCGGGTGGTGGTGGTGGAAGACGCGCGAGCAATTCATTAAACTTGTTATCGAGCTTTGTTTCGAACGTCTTCTCAAGGCCAGTGATCTTCTCCATGGCCTCTTCAAAATTGTTCAGCACATCTTGCACCTGTTCAGTCATCATTTGCTGAAACTTATCATGAAGCTCCTTGTTCGATAAATTCTCCCAGTCAATCTCGTCGGCTTGTGATCCTGGCATGGTTAGCAGCAATAGAAACACACAAGAATATGATCCTACAGACTACGAACAAGTGGTGGTGGTGGGTGTCACAAATCTGTTAAGCAAATCTCAAATTCTTACCAGTTCTTACCCAGCAGCAGGCAGTGATCAGCAACCGTTGTAGTCAAAAACTCTCAAAGCTTGGATAGAGCGATTACCAGGGAGAGTCAAACGCACGACGTAGATGTATGTGGAGCTGGGAAGGCTTATAATATGGTAGCAAAAAAAGGTCAGCAATAATCAATTCAGAGATGCAAAGTTGAATAAACGCTCAACGACGGTACTGTGCTGGTCCTAGGCTAGACTGTGCTAGAGACGCGAGCCTAGAACACTAACAAAATCACGGCGCGGCACGTAAACAAGGGAAAAGCACACTCTGAATTTTTTTTTCGCTCTTTTTTTTTGCGCTGCTTTTTTTTGCGAAAAATCACTATAATGGCGAGTGTCTCAAAACTCTTCCTAGCTCAAACTGACAGGATGGGCACGAAATTTTTCGACCAATTTTTTTTTTCGACTGCCCGGACCCAAAAACTGGAAACGGGTCAAAGAAAACTTCCTATAATGGCACCTGTCTCAAAACACTCAGAAACACCTAAAAATAGGATAGCCAGAATTTTTTTTCGAAAAATGCGTTTTCGAAAAATTTTGGGCCAGAATTTTTTTTTTCCGAAACCTACTCCGGCAAGGAAACACGAATCGGAATCTAGATGGATCCCGAAAACAAACCTAATAAGCAAAGAACTCGGATTGGTGGTGGATATATGGTGGTGGTATATGGCAGCGGTGGTGGTAGCGGTGGTAGTATATGGATATGGATCGGTGGTGGTATATGGACACGGATTGGTGGTGGTATATGGATACGGATTCGGAGCGGTGGCGGATAAGCGGTGGTGGTAGATGGCAGGGGCGATGATGATGGTGCGGCGGCGGCGTGACAACTTATGACCAGAACTCGAAACTCTAAAAGACTAGACTCTAAGACCAGCAACTAGACACGACGATGCAACCGCAAATTCAACAAAGCAAAACCCTAAAAAGATTATGCAAAGGCTCAGATTGGTTCGGATATGATGAACTAACCCTAATTTTTTTTTGTGTGGCTTTTTCGTGGACTGTAGGTATGAAGAACAGACTCGATCTAAACTACGAAAAACTGTAAAATCTCACCGAGAAACCTGGAAATCTGATACCACTTGATAGAGGCTAAGGTGTCCCGTCTTTCGATGAGATGATGGATATCGCTTTGGTGTAAGTCGACTTTGATGATCCGACTACGAACGTGCGAGGACGTCGCGCCTTAGCAATCGCTAAACCAACTCCGAGAGGTTATTGACCACGCCGGAGCACGATCAACCTGACCACGAGGGTCTGTTTCCTGCGAGCAAACGAAGAACAAGCAAGAAACTGAGATTGCAATCTGGATATTGCGAATATAAGATGAAAGCTTTATTGATCAAGGTGGGGTTCTGTGACGCCTTTGTCTGGTCGTTGAACACAAACGAAGTACGCGAAGTTGCAGCTATGGCGAACTTTTAATCTAAACAAAACCCAGAGTCTAAACGATGCCCTAAGGGCTGTATATATGGAGGAAGAGGGGGGAATTTCGTGGCCCTTGGTGGAGGGGTCCGAAATCAACCCTATCTCTTGTTTCCCCACACATACGGACTCTAAAAATAGCCTATACTTATGTATTTCGAAATTACATGGGCCTGGCCCAATAATAAGGTGACGCAGCACCTAAAATAGCCTCGGGACGAAATTTATGAAGTGACATCTTGTATATTTCGTCCAAGGCTTCATGCACCCATTATGGTGGCTTCAAAGTCCTGAAATCATCACTTGTAACTCCGTTCATGTTCCCCTTGCGCATGCCATCATCTCCATGCTTGTTCTTGCTCCAATGTTCATCCTTCTCCAAGCTAGGCCCTTCATTTGTAAGCAAAACAAATGTATCCAATTTAGGCAGCATCATATTCTCATGAACATTAGAATCATTACCAAGAAACGAAAGTACCTGGTAATTTAGTTGGCGTGCACGAGCTCTAGTAATTGGTCCAGTATGTATAGCAGCAGGGGCTGTGGGTGTAACAATTGTATTGATGTCCTCATCAATATCATTAGCCTTCCCAGCTCCACATACATCTACATTGTGCGTTTGACACCACCTGGCAATCGCTCTGTCCAATCTTTGAGAGTTTTGACTACAATGGTTGCAGATCACCACCTCCTGCTGGGTAAGAACTGTAAGAATTTGGGATTTGCTTGATGGATTTGTGACACCCCACCACCGCCATTTTCTAGTAGTGTGTAGGATCATATTCTCGTGTGTTTCTATTGCTGCTAACTATGGTAGGATCACAAGTCGATGTGACTGACTGGGAGAACATGACGAATAAGGAGTTGCATGATAAGTTTTGGCAAATGATGACTGAACAGGTGCAAGATGTGCTGAACAATTTTGAAGAGGCCATGGTTAAGATAACTGGCTTTGAGAAGATGTTCGAAACAAAGCTCTATAACAAATTTAATGAACTGCTTGTGCGTCTTCCAGAACCACCACCGGCTGCACCTGGCGCACCTCTACAACAACAACAACAACAACAACAACAACAACAACGATGACTACCTCCATGTCGCGAAACAGCCCTCTGCCGAGGGAGCCATGTCCCTCTTGAGCCTGGCCAAACTATTGGTGCTGTTGTTGATACTTCTGTGGCTCCTGCTGCCGATGCGGAGGAGGATGATTATGCAGGAGATTAGGAGGGTGAGGTTGATCAAAATCAGAACTATGTGCAACCACCAGCACCACAACCACCAGGTCGTCCACATGCAAATAATGGCAATGGCAGGGCTCTCCCTCAGGTACGAGATCATCACCATCTCCCTAAACTAAAATTGAATATTCCACCATTTGAGGGTAGATACGTTCCTGATATATATCTTACTTGGGAGTTAGAAACTGAACAACCTTTTACATGTTTACAATATCCCGAGGAGAGACATGTTCATGCTGCTGTTTGTGCTTTCACTAGTTTTGCATGTGTTTGGTGGTCTGAACATTGTAGATTATATCCTATTCCAGCTACTTGGGCTACTTTGAAAAATGCTATGCGTACTCGCTGGGTTCCACAATATTATCAACGTGAATTGCTTCAGAAATTGCAGCGTCTGAGAGAAGGAAAAAATTCTATAGAACAATTTTATCAGGAATTACAAACTGGTATGATTAGATGTGGTATTGTTGACGATAATGAAGCTATGCTTGAATGTTTTATGGGTGGATTAAATAAAGAGATTCGGACCATTCTAGAGTATAAGGAATATAATAATATCACTCGTTTATTCCATCTTGCTTGCAAAGCTAAACATGAAGTGCAGGATCGACAGGCATTGGCGTGAAATAACTTTTCTGCAGGTCGACCTTCATCATGGACACCGCGTGCATCCTCTACTTCCACATGTTCTGCTGCACCGGCACCTCCGTCAGCTGCCACCACCAACCATGATACAAGAAAGCAGGAACAACCACCACTATCTGCCAAGAGCACACCTTCTGGGCCTGCACAGAGCTCTTCTTCATCCATGGCATCAACAGGGCAAACACATGATATTATTTGTCCTCGTTGCAAGGGTGGAGGTCATTATGCGAGACAATGCCCATCTAAGTGTGTGATGATTGCTACTGAGGATGGTGGGTATGAGTCTGCTAGTTACTATGATGAGGAGACTTTGGCTCTTATTACTAGTGAAGAACATGGTGGAGATGATTCTGATCATGAGACGCAATACATGGATGCTGAGGATGCTGACAGGTATGAATGTTTAGTTGCTCAACTTGTTTTGAGTGTGTAGGTTACACAAGTTGAGCAAAATCAGATGCATAATTAGTTCCAAACAAAGGGAGTTGTCATGGAATGTTCTATTCGCGTCATCATAGATGGAGGGAGCTGCAACAACTTGGCTAGCATGGAGATGGTGGAGAAGCTATCTCTCACCACAAGACCACATCCACATCCTTACTACATCCAATGGTTCAACAACAGCGGCAAGGTTAAGGTAATACGTACTATTCGTGTGCGTTTTAGTATCTCTACATATGCTGATTATGTTGATTGTGATGTGGTACCTATGCAAGCATGTTCCTTGTTACATGGTAGACCATGGCAATTTGATAAAAAATCTGTACACCATGGTAGAAACAATCAGTATACTCTTGTTCATAAGGACAAAAATATTACTTTGCTTCCTATGACTCCTGATTCCATTTTGAAAGATGATATTAATAGAGCTAATAAAGTAAAACATGACAAACATAACAGTGAAAATCAGATTGTGGCAAAAGAATTTGAGCAACAAATGAAGCCTAATAATAAATCAACTAGTGTTGTTTCTGAAATTAAATTGAAAAGTGCATGTTTACTTGCCACCAAATGTGATATTGATGAGCTAGATTTTAGCAAATATGTTTGCTATGCTTTTGTGTGCAAAGAGGCATTATTTTCATTCGAGGACGTGCCTTCCTCTTTGCCCCATGCTGTCACTAATATTTTGCACAAGTTCGCTGATGTCTTCCCAAAATACATGACACCGGGATTACCACCTATTCGAGGGATTGAGCATCAAATTGACTTCATTCCCGGTGGATCGCTACCCAACCATGCACCATACCATACCAATCTAGAGGAGACGAAGGAGATTATGCATCAAGTACAGGAGCTGCTCGACAAAGGTTATATACGTGAATCTCTCAGTCCTTGTGATGTTCCTATTATACTCGTGCCTAAAAGGATGGTACGTCGCGTATGTGTCATGATTGTGGAGGCATTAATAATATTACTATTCGTTATCGTCATCCTATTCGTAGGCTAGATGACATGCTTGATGAATTGAGTGGCTCTACAATATTCTCCAAAGTTGATATGCGTAGTGGATACCATCAAATTCGTATGAAATTGGGAGATGAATGGAAAATGACATTTAAAATTAAGTTTGGATTATATGAGTGGTTAGTCATGCCTTTTGGGTTAACTAATGCACCTAGCACTTTCATGAGATTAATGAACAAAGTTTTACGTGCTTTCATTGGACGATTTGTGGTAGTATATTTTGATGATATACTAATTTATAACATATCTTTGGAGGAACATTTGGAACATTTACGTGTTGTTTTTATTGCTCTACGTGATGCATGTTTGTTTGGTAACCTTGGGAAGTGCACCTTCTGCACCGATCAGGTATCTTTTCTTGGATATGTTGTTACTCCACAGGGAATTGAAGTTGATAAAGCCAAGACTGAAGCAACTGAGAGTTGGCCGCAGCCCAAAACGGTCACACAAGTGAGGAGTTTTCTTGGACTCACTGGTTTCTATAGGCGCTTTGTGAGAGATTTTAGCACCATTGCTGCACCTCTCAATGAGCTTACAAAGAAGGATGTGCCTTTTGTTTGTGGTACCACACAGGAAGAAGCCTTCATGGTATTGAAAGATAAGTTGACACATGCTCCTTTACTCCAATTTCCTGATTTTAATAAGACTTTTGAGCTTGAATGTGATGCTAGTGGAATTGGACTAGGAGGTGCATTATTACAATATGGAAAACCTGTTGCATACTTTTCTGAAAAATTGAGTGGTCCAAGTCTGAACTATTCTATTTATGATAAAGAATTATATGCTCTTGTTCGGACCTTACAAACATTGCAACATTATTTATGGCCCAAAGAATTTGTTATACATTCTGATCATGAATCTTTGAAACATATTAGAAGTCAAGAAAAATTGAATCGTAGACATGCTAAATGGGTTGAATTCATTGAGACTTTCCCTTATGTCATTAAACACAAGAAGGGCAAAGAAAATGTTATTGCTGATGCATTGTCTCGTTGTTATACTATGCTTTCACAACTTGACTTTAAAATATTTGGTTTGGAGGCCATCAAATATCAATATGTGCATGATGCTGAAGTTAAAGATGTATTGGAGAATTGTAAAGAAGGTAGAACATGGCACAAGTTCGTCGTTAACGATGGAATTGTGTTTCATGCTAACAAGCTATGCATTCCAGCTAGCTCTGTTCGTCTTTTGTTGTTGCACGAGGCGCATGGAGGAGGATTAATGGGACACTTTGGCGTGAAGAAGACGGAGGATGTACTTTCTACACATTCTTTTGGCCAAAAATGAGACGGTATGTTGAGCGTTTTGTTGCTCGCTGCACTACCTCTCAAAAAGCTGAGTCACGACTCAATCCTCATGGTTTATATATGCCTTTGCCTGTACCTAGTGTTCCTTGGGAGGATATATCTATGGACTTTGTTTTAGGTTTACCTCGAACAAAGAAGGGGAGGGATGGCATATTTGTTGTCGTGGATAGATTCTCGAAAATGGCATACTTTATACCATGTCATAAAAGCGATGATGTTGTTAATGTTGCTGATTTATTCTTTCATGAAATTATTCACTTGCATGGTGTGCCAAATACTATTGTTTCAAATCATGACACTAATTTTCTTAGGCACTTTTGGAGATGTATATGGGCTAAGTTGGGGACTAAATTGCTTTTTAGTACTACTTGTCACCCCAAACTGATGGTCAAACTGAAGTAGTCAATAGAACTTTGTCTACTATGCTTAGGGCTGTTTTGAAGAATAATAAGAAAATGTGGGAGGTGTGCATGCCTCATATTGAATTTTCTTATAATCGTTCGTTGCATTCTACTACTAAGATGTGCCCTTTTGAAATTGTGTATGGTTTCCTACCTCATGCACCTATTGATTTGTTACCTCTTCCATCTTCAGAGAAGGTTAATTTTGATGCTAAAGAACGTGCTGAATTGATTTTAAAAATGCATGAGTTAACTAAGGAAAACATTGAGCGTATGAATGCTAAATTTAAACTTGCTGGAGATAAGGGTAGAAAACATATTGTGTTTGCCCCTGGGATCTTGTTTGGTTACATTTGCATAAGGATAGATTTCCTAATTTGCGTAAATCAAAGCTAATGCCATGTGCTAATGGTCCTTTTAAGGTGTTAGAGAAAATAAATGATAATGTATATAAACTTGAGCTACCTGCAAATTTTTGGGGTTAGTCCCACTTTTAACATTGCAGATTTGAAGCCTTATTTGGGTGAGGAAGATGAGCTTCCGTCGAGGATGACTTCATTTCAATAAGAGGAGGATGATGAGGACATCAATACCATTGTTACACCCACATCCACTTCTGCTATACATATTGGACCAATTACTAGAGCTCGCGCATGCCAATTAAATTATCACATACTTTCGTTTCTTGGTAATGATTCTAATGTTCATGAGAATATGATGCTGCCAAAATTGGATACATTTGTTTTGCTTATAAATGAAGGGCCTAGCTTGGAGAAGGATGAACATTGGAGCAAGAACACGCATGGAGATGATGGCATGCGCAAGGGTAAAAAGAACGGAGTTTCAAGTGATGATTTTAGGACTTTGAAGCCACCATAATGAGTGCATGAAGCCTTGGACCAAATATACAAGAAGCCACTTCATAATTTTCGTCCAGAGGTTATTCTAGGTGTTGCGTCACCTTATTATTGGGCCAGGCCCATGTATTTTCAAAATACTTAAGTATAGGCTGTTTTTAGTGTCCGCATGTGTGGGAAACAAGGGTTAGGGTTGGTTTCGGACCCCTCCTCCGAGGGCCACGAAATCCCCCCTCTTCCTCCATATATACAACCCTTAAGGCGTCATTTAGACTTTGGGTTTTGTTTAGATTAAAGTTCGCCATAGCTGCAACTTCCCATACTTCGTTTGTGTTCAACAACCAGACAAAGGCATCACAGAACCCCACCTTGATCAATAAAGCTTTCCTCTTATATTCGCGATATCCAGATTGCAATCATTGTTTCATGCTTGTTCTCTATTTGCCTGCAGGAAACAGACCTTCATGGTCAGGTTGATCGTGCTCCAGCGTGGTCAATAACCTCTCGGAGTTGGTTTAGCGATTGCTAAGGCACGACGTCCTCGCACGTTCATAGTCGGATCATCAAAGTCAACTTCCTCCAAAATGATAGCCACCATGTCATCGAAAGACGGGACACCTTAGCCTCTATCAATATTCCAAGAACGGTTGGAAAACCCAGGCTATTGCACATTTTAATGTACCTTCATAATGTGTAAGCATACCTTTCAGTCTGTCTTTCATTCCAGATAGATCAGATATAGCATCATCACGAGAAGATGCAGTCTTAGTGTCGCTGGGGTCAGCTAATGCATAGCTACTCTTGTTCAGTTTTGTCGCACAACAAACAACATCATCCATGCCCACCTCCCCTCCCATCTGCTGGCTATCTGCCAGTGTTAGAGTCTTCTGCATCATCATTGACTCATCAACATCCTTTCGAACAGCCGGATAAATATCCTTCTTCAAGTTTTCAAACAATGCATTCTGCTTCATTTCACTCTTTGCTTTTTTCATGCTAAGCCTCTCTTCTTTGCTGAGTGTGAAAGCACTCTTGTGCGGGACATTAACACCTATACCCCTGGCACGGCCAGGGGGCTCTTTTGTCTCCAGAGCAATGGACAGAATGTCACATGGCCCTGAGTTCCCGTAGAACCTTCCAGGGATCTTGGAAGCCTCTACCATCACTTCATACAGTTTGGCGTCAAGTGCGTTTTCAAAGTAATAAGTTCCGTCATGACGCCTCTTTGCACGTGCCCGCAAGTAGTCTCTAGCGTGTTCGCCCCTAATTTCACTAAAGGATGGATTCCCACCCACCGCTACTGCTTCTTTGTCCTCCTGTTCCCATATCAGTTTCATGCCGTAGTATCCTGCCACACCCATACGGTGGGGGTGTATATTCTTCTTCTGAAGTTCTGATTGCTTGAAACTCTTCTCAGCAAACTCTGGAGATGCCCCGACCCTTTTGAATTCTGCCCTGTCTTCCTTTGTAATTTGGGGGTATGCGGGGATTGGGTCCTTGCCTTCACTCAAGTACTTCTTGTACAACACGTGCTTCCAATTTCTCCAAGCATCCCTAGCCTTCTTCAGTGCAGCGTGTTCCACCTGCATTCTCCATTGCTCTGGAACGTTGAAGTGATCCATGATATCCCGGACTATCATTCGCCATGTTTCTATGTCAGCCTTCCGAAACCCCGACAGATTAGTGTTGAGCCTTGCCCTGCCAACAAATCCACACACACTCTTGAACCTCATGTGTGCTTTATCTGGTTTAGTTGGAGCCTAGGACTTTAAGTCAATCTTGGTAACTTCATATACACCTTTAGGCTGGTGTGTGGGCTTCCTTGGAGCGTTCCTCCATGTCCTGACCGGAAGGGTAATTGTTGTAGCTCTATCCCGTTCAAGACTACTTGATCCCTCACAATCTGCTGAAGACGTGGGGTTGTCCGAATCAGATGAAGATACATGGCCTGAATGAGTGCTGTTGCTGCTACTCGGCATCGATAGAGAACACATGAGAAACCCAGGAAAGGAGGATAAGCATAAAACTAACAACTTGGTATCAAGCTTTCTAAACATGCCATGCAATAATTTAGAAAATGTACGACTAATTTGTTAAGTTTGTGTGACTCGGACGCCCGCGATCTGTAAATAGGAAGTAACTTATTGGAACAAATACAACTTATATGTAGTAAGGAAGGTAGATAATGAAAATATATACACTCTCCGTTATTTCATAGCCAATTTGGGGACATACGGAACGAAATTGGAAGATGGATTGCGAGGAAATATGCCTCACCGCGATGGAGAGCAGTAACTAACAGGCTTCTTAATGCAAATTCGGCCGGACCACAGGAGAGGCGAGGGTTACTGCATCGATATGCCTGAGGGTGGCTGGCGAGCAAACGAAGACAGCGGGGCACAGGCCGCCGCATGTTGGGAACAGCAGTGGGGGTAGGCTTGACGTCGAAGAGCGGGCGCATAGTCGGGGTGAGCACGGCATTGCCGGAGAGGGTTCTGTTGTGGATCTGGTGGGAGGGGGGAGCTGGCGAAGGAGATTGCGTGGACTAGTTGAGTGAAACGTGGGCGGACGGTGGGGGGTGTTGGGGACTCCGGGTGTTGGCGACCTAGGTGAAAAGGGTGAAAAATATCCCTGGTCACCGTCGGTGTCAAAACCGGCGGATCTCGGGTAGGGGGTCCCAAATTGTGCGTCTAAGGTCGACGATAACAAGAGACGGGGGACACAATGTTTACCCAGCTTCGGGCCCTCTCTATGTAGGTAATACCCTACTTCCTGCTTGATTGATCTTGATGAATATGAATATTACAAGAGTTGATCTACCACGAGATCATAATGGCTAAACCCTAAAAGTCTAGCCTGTCTGACTATGATTATTAGGATTTATCTACGGACCTAGCCCCCAGTTTATGTAGACACCGGAGGGATCTAGGGTTACATAAGGTCGGTTACAGAGAAAGGAATCTTCATATTTGGTCCCCAAGCTTGCCTTCCACGCCAAGGAGAGTCCCATCCGGACACGGGTAGAGTCTTCAGCATTTGTATCTTCATGGCCCATCAGTGCAGCCCATATCCAGCAGGTCGGACGCCCGAGGACCCCTTAGTCCAGGACTCCCTCAGTAGCCCCTGAACCAGACTTCAATGACGTGGTGTCCGGCGCGCAGATTGTTTTTTAGCATTGCAAGGCGGGTTCCTCTTTCCGAATACTCCAAGATAGTCTTCGGTCGTAATGAACGTGTCCGGATCTACAACACAAGTACGACACACAACCACAGAGAATATAATATTTGCACGAGTCCAATCCGCTGACAGTCCTTTTGTAATGTGACATCACGTCTACTTGGTCATCATTTCGAACCGTTTTCCGTCTGCCGTTCCATGTTTCGAGACGCGTTTTTAATAGGCGCGTCTTGTCGAAGCAGAGATCATGTCCCCTTATTGCAGGATTCTCATCAATGCATGGGTAATATAACCCTGCTGTTTACACAACCCTTGGGAACAGGCAAGTTTTAAGGCTAGTGGGGAGGCGCTTAATATCCACTTCCTTTATAAGGGGATAAGGACACCCTTTCTTCACCCACGCCTTCTCTCTCTGCCCTTCCATTCTCGAGCTCCAGGGCCCAAGTTCTCATCTTTTCCGCCTCAAGAAGGCCCTCAGCCATGTCCGGATCTGGAGGGCAAGGCAAGTGGATGGCCTCCTCCCTTAGGGAGAAGGACATCACCAAGCTTCGGGAGGCTGGGTATCTGGTGAAAGAAATCTCCCATCGGCTTCCAGCTAAGGGGCAAATCATCCCCACCCCGAAGCCCAACGAGAGGGTGGTGTTCATCCCTCATTTCGTCCTCGGGTTAGGGTTTCCTCTCCACCTTTTCACCCACGGTCTTATGTTCTATTACGGGCTAGATTTCCATGATCTAGCCACAAACTCCTTCCTCAACATCTCGGCATTCATTGTCGTGTGTGAGGCCTTCCTCCACATCCAACCCCACTTCGGAATGTGGCTCAATATTTTCAATGGGAAGCCGAAGGTGGTGGACGGTCAGCACGCGGAGTGCGGAGGCGCCATGGTGAGCAAGATGCCCAATATCACGTGGCCCCATGGTACTTTTGTGGAGACCGTCAAGGAGTGGCAAAAACTGTGGTTCTACATCACAAAGCCCCGAGCCGCCACCTGGGCTGCGACATCCGAATTCAAGTTCGGATCCCCAATGCGGCTCACCTCCTAGATAGAGAAGGACCCGAACTGGTCCTCATCTGACGAGCTGATAGCGCTGCAAACGCGCACTCAAAGCATGGTCGATAAAAACGTCAGGCTCGTCGACGTAATCTAGGTGATGCTAGTTCGTCGGATCCTCCCATGCTAGAGCTGAAGCTCCCCCTTATGGGTATTCAACCCAAAGAAGTACAGAACTTTGGAAAGGCTCTTCGGAACCACTCACGATGATGCCTGGAAGTTGCTCTTTAAGGGCAGCGAGACGCCGCCCACAATAGACTCGGACCGCGAGCACGATATTACCCATTCTGCCAATGCGGTAAGCCTTTCACGTCTCCAGAAGCATCCTCTACTTCCTTGTTTCAAGGAGGATATCTAAACCTTATCACTATTGTTTTTTCCAGGTATGGACGGAGAGGGTGGAGCGGATTCACTGTTCAGCTCCGCTGCTTGAGGAGCCAGTCATCCCGCTTCTGGCGAAGATGCTGGTGCCTGCAGCCTATAAGGAGCCATAGAAGAAGGCCAAGAAGAAGGCAAAGGGGGTCTGAAGTGGCTCCCGCCGCAAGGGAGCTTCGTACGTATCGTCCGAAGACAAGACTCGCTCCTCCGCCGCCGAAGATGATGACAAGGAGGAGGAAGAGAACACTTCTCCCCTTGATGGGGGGAGGAAGAAGAGGGCGGCCTCCACAAATCTGGAGGCGGAGGTGCCCAAGAGGGGGAAGAGTCCCCTTGCAGATAACTCCGCGTGGGACGTCGACCGCAGCCCGGAGCAGAGTCCCCGAAACAAGCCTCCGGCCGCGTAGTAAGTACTTGTCGGGACCCCGACTCAATGCCACATCGATCTAGCATGTAACACCTCATATCACTTTGCGGCCTCACGCAAGGTATCCCCACGGGTGTCGCCTTACCTTTGCCCGGGACCGTTTGCGCGTTTTGGCACACGTATATGATGGTGTCGCTAGCATCCATATGATAAAGAGCCCGGGCTGACATGGCTAGTCGTAAACCCAACGTGGCACTAACTTACAGGGACAGGCATCCATGACCAAGCATCGAACGTGTCGGTCATCAGCGAGTGAATCCAGTCTGTAGCACTGGGCTAACAGGACTCCGGTGAACCGGGCTGTAGCGGGCTAACAGGACTCCGGTATTCATCGCGTGACATTTCCCCGAAGGGACAGACACAGGAACGAAGAAGGACACATGCCGGCCAGCCCAAGTGTTCCGGAGCAGTAGCAAGCTACCAGGGCTCAGTGGAAGCACTAGGAGACATTTCCCGGTAAGAGAGACTACTAAGGATAAACAACTAGATAGTCAGATCCCACACATAGCAATACACATTACACGTACGCATAACATGCAAGTATGTGCTGTACAACATGGCATCACAGCATAACTCAACAACTCATATAGATAAAGGCTCAGAAGAGCCATCATAGCATTTATTGTAACAGGGGTCACAAGACCCATCATACAGAGCATACAAGCAACAAGAGGAAGCATTACATGTCTGGGTACAGACATCTACAAATGAAAAAGGCTGAAAGCCTGACTATCTACAACATCCGATCAAGATCGTAGCTGAGGTACTAGCTACTAGTCGAAGTCCATGAGAACCCTAGTAAGACCGAAGTCTCCGCTGCAAAACATAAATAAAGCAACATGAGTACAAAGGTACTCAGCAAGACTTACATCAGATCCTACCATACATGCATCTGTATCAAGAGGTAATGTGGGGTTTAGTTGCAGCAAGCCAGCTTTGACTCTGTGGCTATCCTGTTCTACGACTACCAGAAACTCTGGAGGTGAAACAACGTACACGAGTCCACTAATCACCACACAATACACTATTATGGATTCATCCCCGTCTCCCTACGAGAAGGCCATCCATAGCACTCACACTTGTCTTGAGCATTTTAGGGTATCCACTTGAAGTTGTCTATGTACCATGTAAGCATCCAAGAAGTCCATAACCGCGGACTCGGCTATTCGAATAGATCATGTTAACCCTGCAGGGGTGTACTTCTTCACACACGCTCTCGCCACTTACCGCCATGTACACGTCATGTATCTCGGCAACCTTCAAGCGGAAGCCTGGCGAGGGTGTCGGCCACGACCTGACTAACCACACAAGACTCTAGCCCAGGTTTATCGCCTATTCGGGTTCCATCCGCAAGGAGATCCGGCCGGGGTGTCGCTCACGGCCCCAAACGATGTGTACAGGGTTCCCGAGCCCACCATCCGGGTGCCACTCGGTACACCAGGCCACGTGTGCCTAGTCTGTCCCAAGCCCACCCTGCCGGGTGCCACTTGGTAGAAAAATAGCACTACCTACAAACACCAGAAACTAGTTGCGATTCCTGGACAGAGATCAAGTCGGTTAATAAGTCGAGAGGGCTTGGAGCGCCCGGAGCCCAATGTGTGGTAGTATCGAGTCATTGGACAACATACATAGAACTCGGTGCTTAAGGACGGTTCCAGTGAGACAACCCACCATGTACTCCTACATGGCCTCTCACCGCTACCTTTACCAAATCGTGTTCACACTCTTAACTCTCAGCATCAGAACATATCGTAACACTCCAATTCATTCCCAATGAATCAGACCTGACACAACTCTAAGCAATAGCAGGCATAGCATGGTAGGAACACATCAGTGGCTTCAATCAACTCCTACACATGCTAGTGGGTTTCAACTATTTACTGTGGCAATGACAGGTCATGCAGAGGAATGGGTTCAACTACCGCAACACAAAGTAGCAGATGAACCGTTGTTGTCCTAATGCAATAACTGAGAGCAGGAGCGAGAGAGTAGGGTTTTATCGAAATGAACAAGGGGGTTTGCTTGCCTGGTAAATCAACAAGGGAGGCACTGCTTCACAGACAGGTACTCTGGAACGTCTCCGGAGCAGGACCTATCGAGAAGGAACGGTGCCTGCAATCAATACACAATCATATGCAACAATATGATGCATGAACATGGCATGTAGATGTGATGCTGTTTGAGCTAATGCAACTAGTAAACATTTGGTTTGAAGTCCATTTGAACCAAAGGTTCAAATGCATAACTAAATTAAGTCTCTTATATATGCCATAATGTGTTTTCCCATATTCAGCATGTATAAGTTGGTTTTTCATGCATGAAACTAGTACAGATGGAAAGATTGCATTTTTCTGATAATTTTTCATATATAAATTATTTTAATCTGAGCTACGGTTGAATTGATATGAATTTTTGAAGTTTAAAACAATTTCTGGAATTTTCTGATTAAATTTAATTCCAGAAATCATATTATTGCGCCAGCATGACGTCAGCACGACGTCAGCGGTCAACTGGGCTGGTCCGGGTCAAACCTGACGTGTGGGGTCCACACGTCAGTGACAGGGGGTTAAACAGGGGTTAAATTAAGTTAATTAAAAGGTTAGGGGCCACCGGGGCCCACATGTCAGCCTCAGGGGGTTAATTAACAGTGATTAGCACTAAGCTAATCACCTGCCGATGGGGCCCACTCGTCAGGCCGGCGAGGTCGTCGGCGGCGACCTCTGGACGCGGCGGCGTCCGCGAAACAGGCCACGGGGGCGGCGTCGGAGAGCACCGGGGCGTAGCCCGGGCTCTCGCGCATCTGTGGGACAGGTGGCAGGAGCGGGGAAGGCCGGAGCTCGCCGGAGCAAAGCTCGCGGCGGCGGCCGGAGCTCGGCTTCGAGCGGGAACGGGCTGCGGGGCACGGGGAGGCCACCTGAGGGGCTCGGCGGCACCCTCGTGGCACTGGGAGCGCGATGGAAGGCTCGGTTTGGGCGGAGGCGGGCCGAGACGGCGGCGGCGACATGGACGGCGGCGAGAGGCTTCGGTCGTGGTGGGGAACGGCGCTACGGCGCGGAAACGAGGGGGAGAAGAGAGGGGAACGGCGGCGGAGCTCACCGCGGACCTCCAGGGCTGCTCGTTGTGGCCGGGGACGCGTTGGAGACGGCGAATCGGAGTCGGCGGTCGACGGCGTCCGAGGAGGAAGACGATGGCGACGGCGGCTACACAGGGCGTCCGGAGGTTCGTGGCTCGACGAGGAGGTGGAGGGGGTTGTGGCGGAGCTCGAAAGCGTGTCGGGGAGGCGAGGGGAGGCCGGTGGCGATGGCTATGGCGAACGGCGGCGACCGACGCGTTCGGACACGGGAGAGAGAGAGCGAGGGAGAGGAGAGGAAGAATCGGGGGAGAGTGAGAGGGTACGGGGGGGCTGCGTGGCGTCGTCCGGCGTCCCAGGGCGACGAGGAGGCTCCAGGCAAGCAGGGAGGGAGGTGGCGTGGCGCGGTGGCGCGCGCGCGCCGGGCACGCTCCCCTCCCTCCGTCGAGGACGAAGACGACAGAGGAGGGGGCGGGCTGGGCCGCCTGCTGGCTGGGCCGGCCTGCTGCTGGGCTGCACAGGGGGGGAGCCCCAGGTAAGCTTCTCCTTCTTTTATTTATTTTTGTTTTCTAATTTCTGACATTTGTTTTGATTTAAATAAAATATTAAATCATTTTATTACCTTATGCCAATTTTTGCAGGAGCTAGATATATTATTCCAGAGCTCCCCAAAAGGTGGCATAATTTTTGGACATATATTAATATATATAACTAATATATTTCCAATGCAAATATTTGTGCATTAATTCCAAATGCCCAAAATAAATAGGTATGAGCTCTTAAAAATATTGGTTTGATTTTTATCTCTGTCCAATATTTTCAGGGAGCAACACGAGCATTTTCTTGGACCCTTTTGGAGAAATTTTTATTTGGGTCATTTTCAAAAATGATTCTGAGGGTTCCACCAATCCTCATTTCAAATTTAAATGAAATTTAAATATGATGCACAAATGGCTAGCTAGTCTAAGTCATACCAGACTAGGGATGTGACAACTCACCCCCTCTTGAAAAAATCTCGTCCCGAGATTCAAGGGTTGACGAAAAGAAAGCGGGGTACTCCAGTCGAAGACGATCTTCTCGCTCCCAAGTAGCTTCTCTCTCGGAATGATGAGACCACTGAACTTTGAGAAACTTGATGTTCTGACGTCGAGTGACACGCTCTGCTTGATCAAGAATGCGAACCGGGTACTCTCGGTATGTGAGGTTATCTTGGAGATCAAGCGTTTCATGGTCCACTCCGCGGATGGGATCCGAGAAGCAACGCCTGAGTTGAGATACGTGGAAGACATCATGAATTCGAGAAAGATGTGGGGGTAGTTCCAATTGGTAGGCAACCTCTCCTCGTTTAGCGAGAATACAAAAAGGACCAATGTAACGAGGAGCCAACTTGCCCTTGATACCGAAACGATGGGTACCCTTCAAAGGAGTAACCCGAAGGTAAGCTTGGTCGCCAATTTCATAAGTCATATCCTTATGATGACGATCATACTGACTCTTTTGCCGAGATTGGGCTGTTTTCAAATTCTCATGAATGATGCGAACTTGCTCTTCTGCCTCCTGGATCATGTCCGGTCCAAAGAATTGTCTTTCACCGGTTTCTGACCAGTTCAAAGGTGTTCGACATCTTCGTCCATAGAGAACCTCAAAAGGAGCTTTCTTGAGGCTGGATTGGTAGCTATTGTTATAAGCAAACTCGGCGAAAGGAAGACATTTCTCCCAATCCATACCGAATGAGATAACGCAAGCTCTGAGCATGTCTTCGAGAATTTGATTGACCCGTTCCACCTGACCACTCGACTGAGGGTGGAAAGCGGTACTGAAGGAAAGATGGGTTCCCATGGTAGTTTGGAAACTCTCCCAGAAATGAGAAGTGAAAAGACTGCCACGGTCTGAATTGATCTCTAGTGGAACACCATGCAGTGACACTATTCGAGAAATATATAAGTCAGCAAGCTGACTAGCAGTGATATTTTCTCGAACAGGAAGGAAGTGAGCCACTTTGGAAAGACGATCAACGACTACGAAGATAGCGTTATTCCCTCTCTTGGTCCTGGGAAAGCCGGTGATGAAGTCCATACCAACTTTATCCCATTTCCATTCAGGAATAGCTAAAGGCTGAAGGGTGCCAGCAGGCCTTTGATGCTCTGCCTTAACGCGACGACAAACGTCACATTTAGCAATGAACTCAGCGATTTCTCTCTTCATCCTAGTCCACCAGAACCTCTGGCGTAGGTCCTGATACATCTTAGTACTACCGGGATGAATCGTGAGAGGAGATTCATGCGCCTCCTTAAGAATCAGTTGTCGAAGATGTTGATTCTTGGGAACCACCAAGCGATTCTCAAAGAAAACAACACCACGATCATTCATAGTGAAACATCCACCAACTCCCTTCTTAATGTTTCTCTTGATCCGGGAAATTCCTGTGTCTTGCTTTTGAGCAGCGATAATCCGATCTTCAAGATCAGGTTTCGCCACCAAGGTAGAAAGAAATCCGCGAGGAGCTATGTGAAGATTAAGCTTACAGAATTCCTCATGGAGAAGTGGTTGGCCTTGCTGCAACATGAGATTGTTGCAATAGGATTTACGGCTTAGCGCATCAGCCATGACATTGGCTTTGCCTGGAGTGTAGGTAATCCCTAGATCATAATCTGTGATTAACTCCAACCAACGTCTTTGCCTAAGGTTCAGATCTGGTTGGGTGAAGATATACTTGAGACTCTGGTGATCAGTGTAGATCTCGCAACGTTTACCAAGGAGGTAATGTCGCCAGGTCTTGAGTGCATAGACTACGGCTGCAAGCTCTAGATCATGTGTAGGATAATTCTCCTCATGTGGATGCAACTGTCGAGATGCATAGGCAATCACATGACGATCCTGCATAAGAATGCAACCTAGTCCCTGTCGTGAGGCATCGCAGTAGATAATAAAGTCTTTAGTGAAATCCGGTGGCACAAGTATGGGAGCAGAAGTCAGGCGCCTTTTCAGTTCCTGAAAACTGTACTCACACTGTGGGGACCACTCGAACTTTTTATCTTTCTTGAGAAGTTCCGTGAGGGGTTTGGCTACTTTGGAGAAGTTTTCAACAAAGCGGCGACAATAGCTGGCTAGACCAAGGAAACTCCTAACTTGTTTAACGGTCTCAGGTGGGGTCCAATCGAGAACAGCTTGAACTCTCTCGGGATTGACAGCAATGCCCTTACCAGAGATTACGTGTCCTAAGTAGGTCACTTCTGGCAACCAAAATTCACACTTGGAGAACTTGGCATAAAGGCGGTGCTCTCTGAGTTTTTCTAAAACAAGTCTAAGATGTTCGGCATGCTCTTCCTCGTTCTTCGAGTAAATAAGAATATCATCGAGGTAAACCACGACGAACTTATCTAAGTACTCCATGAAGATCGAGTTCATCAAGCGGGAGAATGTGGCTGGGGCGTTGGTTAGGCCAAAGGACATGACGGTGTACTCATACTGACCATAACGAGTGACAAAGCTGTCTTGGGAATGTCCCCGTTTCTGATCTTAATTTGGTGGTATCCTAACCTTAAATCCATCTTGGAGAAGACTGAGGATCCAGCGAGCTGATCATACAGGTCGTTGATCCTGGGGAGCGGATACTTGTTCTTTATCATGACCAAATTAACGGGACGATAATCTACAACCATCCGGTCCGTACCATCTTTCTTCTTAACAAAGAGGACGGGGCAAGCCCAAGGAGAAGAACTAGGACGGATGAAACCCTTTTGCAAGGACTCATCGAGTTGTTTCTTAAGCTCGGCTAGTTCTAAGGGTGCCATCTTGTAAGGTCTCCGGGAGATTGGAGCTGTTCCTGGGATAAGATCTATGACGAACTCTACATCTCTGTCAGGTGGAACACCTGGCAGTTCCTCTGGAAAGACATCCGGAAAGTCACGGACTACCGGGATATCTTCAAGGTCTGGAAGGGGGCTGGCATTAAGAGAATAGAGCTGACGCTTTGCAACTCTAGTGGAGACGGTGACTATCTTGCCAGATGGGTGTGTAAGCTGAACAGATCTTGAGTAACAATCAATCTTGGCATGATGAGCTGTCATCCAGTCCATACCCAAGATGATGT